>NW_028234414.1:2816796-2819296 GCF_977035675.1 Penaeus japonicus | reverse complement strand
GATTTCCAGTCACCAGACAGACTATACTCCTCCTTGGTTGACTCTACACACAACTTTTACACCTTTTATGTGACACGACCACATGTAAAACGACATCTTGAGACCCAGGCCTGGACGCTGGATCAACGTATTCTTCTGGCAGAAAGGAAGACAGTGGAAGATGGACGCGCTTTCCAGAAGCAACCCAAACCTGCTCTCCTCCACCAGTACCAGGCGTCCAGAGATGATCTCGTTGGTCTTCAGCAGTGTGTTCATACTGAGTCTTGGAGGAAGTATACTGATAGCATAAATCATCAGACCAGTGTCGGCTCCATGTGGCATTTGATTAACAGAGTCATCAAGAGGAAAACCCCCAAGCGCTTTCCACCATAGCCCCACCCAATATGCACAGGACTTGATAAATACCTGGTCTGAGCAGGCACAGGCATGCAATCTTCCCATTCATATTCAAGAGGCTCTCTCCACTCACAGGAACACTCGCAGTTTGCGCCTAATGACTGCATTACTACGAGCGGATGAAGAAGACAACTTGCTTATCACGGAAGACGAACTGCGCCGTGCTCTCGCAGGGGTAAGTCAACGGCACCCGGGGATGATGGTGTCACCTACCAAGTCCTCCGCCTCCTCGTCAAAGTCCCTGGTAATCCTTTGCTGCAGTTGTACAATCTTTGCTTCATCAGGGGTTATGTGCCCTTGCGTGGACTTCAAGTACTGTTGTGCCCATCCCCAAGCCTGGTACAAACAAGTTCAGGCCAATCTCATTGACCTCCTGTTTCTGTAAAGTGCTTGAGCGTATATTCCTCACCCGCCTCATGTTCCGACTCCAAGACAAGTTATCTCCGCGGCTGTATGGTTTCCTGCCACAGAGGAGTACCCACCACTGCCTGATGGACCTGTACGCCTGCCTCTCCCGCACCAGTGTGGTAGCATTTCTTGACCTCAAGAGTGCTTTGACATTGCCAACAGAGAGGTTATTCTTGACCAGCTAGTGATTTTGGTGTCCAAGGAAATCTTCTTCAGTGGATCCGTGGTTATCTCAGCAACAGGACCTCACGTGTGATTTTTAAAGGCGCATGTAGTGAGTACAAGGAGTTCGAACTTGGTACTCCACAGGGAGGGGTTTTAAGTCCCTTCTTATTCAATGTACTGATGCACCGCTTGCTGACTCTTCTTCCGAACTCTCGGCACAACTGTCACCTGCTACGCCGATGACATTTGTGTACATTCCACCTCTGCTGCCGATCTTCAGCGCTTCCTTCAATCGTTCTATGAGTCGTCCTCCGCCTGCGGCCTTGTCCTCTCCCCAGATAAGAGTAGAGTGTTCTCTCCCCGGGGCCCCAGAACACTTCCTGTATTCACTGTGGGACACAGTGTTGTCCCACCTTGCACACAGTACATGTACCTGGGAACGCCAGTGCACATCTCTCCAGCCATACCTGCTCGGCAGCGCGTCCATCCTATCATCCAAGATCTCATCCACCGTCTAGAACGACGCTTTCTCCCCTTCAAGTGGCTTACCAACAATGTTGCTGGTGTCTCCATTCCCTTAGCTAAGACCATCTACATTGCATTCATCCGGTCAGTCATAGACTATCTCTCTCCAGCCCTCAGTCAGCTTTCTCAGACATACTTACAGCCCTTAGAAAAATTCCAGAATAAAGTGCTGCGGTACATTCTTGGGTGTCCCACCTCCACTAGAATAGTGAACATGTTGACTGAACTGAACCTTCCTTCAGTTGTGGAGAGAATACGTGCCAACGTTTCCTGCATCAGTGTCAAGTGTCTGCTCTCTCCCCATACTGCTCCACACTATGCTCATGTCCTGAGAACCTCACTTGATCCCGCTGCGCCCCGTCCTCCTCTTCGTCCTGGCGTTCGCACCCTTGTCAACATAGTGACCTCCACCCTGCAGCGTCTTGATCTTGATGTCCCTGTGGCTGAGGTTGATCATGGGCCACCTCCCTGGAGGATTCCTCAGCCTCAAGTCACCTTCACGCCCACTTCCAAGACAGACCCTCCGCCTCTCCAGAAACAACTTGCTCTGGAGCACATTGCCACACTCTCCTCCTCCATCCCTGCCGCGCACCATATCTATGTGGATGGGTCCGTGCAACGAGATGGCAGTGCAGGCTGCGCCATCTACTCTCCTGATGTGGACCTGCCAGAAGAAGGCTGGGTGTGTCGCAGATTACCTAACTCTTCCAGCTCCACATACTGCGAGCTACAGGCACTCCTGCTGGCTGTCAACTTCATCTGTCAGCGACGAGTAAATGGTGCAGTGATGTGTGACTCCCAGTCTGCCCTTCAAGCCATATCGTCCCCACAGCCTGCTTCACATCGCTCAATCATCCACCAGATCCTTCAGCAGTTAGTTACAGCCCAGGAACACTACCTCCGCATTATATTTTTATGGATTCCCTCCCATGTGGGCATAGCTGCCAACGACAGGGTGGACCTCCTCGCTAAAAGTGCCTGCGAATTGCCGCTGCCTCACTATGCC
>NW_028234414.1:2799296-2804296 GCF_977035675.1 Penaeus japonicus | reverse complement strand
TTATTATTATTATTATTATTATCATTATCATTATTATTATTATCATTATTATTATTATTATTATTATTATCATTATTATTATCATTATCATTATTATTATTATTATCATTATTATTATTATCATTATTATTATTGTTGTTGTTGTTGTTATTATCATTATTACTATTATTATTATCATTATTGTTATTATCATTATTATCATTATCATTATCATTATTATCATTATTATTATTATTGTTATCATTATCATTATTATTATCATTATTATCATTATTATTATCATCATTATTGTTATTGTTATCATTATTGTTATTAGCAGTATTGTTATTATTTTTATTATTATTATTATTATCATTATTATTATTATCATTATTTACCCTCATGAGTGACAATAGATTTTCACAACGGCCTCCCGCACCACATTCCTTCTCCTCCTTCCAGTTTCTATGCATTCGGTCAAGAAGTTGAAAGAAGTTGCAAAAGCTGAGAAGGGTTGCGAGAAGTTGCCTTCAAGAGGCTTCGCAATCGACCAAGAGGAACGAGAGGAAAAGGACTAAAGGCTGTAGAGATGAAATTATTTTTTTTCTTCTTTCTCTCTCTTTCTCTGTCTCTCTTTTTCCCTTTTTTTCTCTCTATCTCCTTCTCTTTCTTTCTCTCTTTTTTCTTCTTCTCTCCCTATATCTATCTGTATTTTCTTTGATCTATCTCTTTCTCTGCTTCTCTCCTTATCTCTCTCTCTCTCTCTTTCTCTGCTTCTCTCCCCATCTCTATCTCTCTTTGCTTTGCTCTCTCTCTTTCTCTGCTTCTCTCCCTCTCTCTCTCTCTCTCTCTTTCTCTTCTTCTCTCCTTATGTCTATCTCTCTTTTCTTTGCTCTCTCTCTTTCTCTGCTTCTCTCCTTATCTCTCTCTCTCTCTCTCTTTCTCATCTTCTCTCCCTATCTCTATCTCTCTTTGCTTTGCTCTCTCTCTTTCTCTGCTTCTCTCCGTATCTCTCTCTCTCTTTCTCTTCTTCTCTCCCTATATCTATCTCTCTTTTCTTTGCTCTCTCTCTTTCTCTGCTTCTCTCCGTATCTCACTCTCTCTTTCTCTTCTTCTCTCCCTATATCTATCTCTATTTTCTTTGCTCTCTCTATCCCCCCCCTCTCTCTCTCTCTTTTTCTTTCTCTCTTTTTTCTTTCTCTCTTTTTTCTTTTGAAGAGGCGATGGTCTCAGCTGGAGAGAAGCTTTTGTATTTTTGGATCTTCGTTTAATCTTTCTCTCGTATTTCATTTGCAGGATCTGGAAAATGAGCATTCATGTGAAGGAAGATAATGGCAGAAGGGATGATATTTCGTTCACATAGACGCGGACTTAGACACAAGCACACACACACACACACACACAGGCACAGACACACACACATAAACACACACACACACACACACACACACACATAAACACACACACACACAGGCACACACACACATAAACACACACACACACAGGCACAGATACGCACATAAACACACACACAGGCACAGACACACACACACACACACAGGCACAGACACACACACACACACACAGGCTCAGACCCACACACTCACATAAACACACGCACACACACACACACACAGGCACAGACACACACATAAACACACGCACACATACACACAGGCACAGACACACACATAAACACACACACACACACAGACAGGCACAGACACACACATAAACACACACACACACACACAGGCACAGACACACACATAAACACACACAGGCACAGACACGCACACACACATAAACACACGCACACACACACACACACACACAGGCACAGACACACACATAAACACACACACACATAAACAGGCACATACAAACACATACACACACACACACAAACAGGCACATACAAACACACACACACATACACAATCACACACACACACAATCCTCTCCCACACACATAAACATGTACACACCAAAGCTATGTCAAAGATAAATCAGACAACACTTAATTCATGTAACCAGATCCCTTTTTTTCCTTAATAAATCTCCGAAAGTACCCATTATAGGAGGATAATGAGGGTTAAAAAAAAGAGAATAGTAATTATCATGGACAATCTGTAACGCGCATTGTGGGATATTACACACGGAATTTATACTCATGTTAAATCTTACAATCCATTTAAAATGATGTGTGATGTAAATCTGGCATATACTTTATAAGAGAAACATCATTAGTATTACTAATTAATAATATTGCTATCATAGATATTACTATTACTATCAATGTTGAAAGAAAAATATTATCACTGTTGTTATGTAGATTATTGGCAAACAAGTTAAAAATATAGAAACTAGTAAGTCATTTTCTTAATAGGAAAGTTATTCTACACTCACCTTTTGGTTATATGAAGGTAAAAAAAGAAGACGAAAAAGTAACTCAGAGATCTGATACACAAAATAAGGGGTATATACCATTAGATATTCTAAATAGAAGTAGAAGAAAGCATATCCTTGTATTTTGATTGTTTTTTTTTTTTTCAATAATGATGATCGTTCTTGTTACTAAACTTAATCTGTCTCGAGATTTTCATTGTTATTAGCACTAGCATTATGATCATTATTGTCATTACTATTATCTTTATTCTCATCATCATTGTAATCATTATTATTACTATCAGTATTTTTATCATCATTATTATCATTATTATCATTATTACTATCTGTATCATTATTGCTTAGTTGTCGATGTTGCTATCATCATTATTGCTTAGTTGTCGATGTTGCTATCATCATTATTGCTTAGTTGTCGATGTTGCTATCATCATTATTGCTTAGTTGTCGATGTTGCTATCATCATTATCACTATCATCATCATCATTATCAGCCTAATCAATTTCATCATAAATAGCACTATTATCATCATCGTTTATATCATCATTAATATCATTAGTATTAGTAGTTTTAGTAGAAGTAGTAGTAAAGTAATTGTAATTATCTAATTATTGTTATTGTATGGAACAGTAGTATTATTGGCAGGATTGTTATTGTTACTATCATTATTGATGATATTATTGTTATAATGGTAATGTTATGTATGTAAATATATACATACATATACATATATAATGATCATACACGAATACGATTATGAAATGCTGAGATAACAATAATACAACATAAGAATATAATAATAACATATCGAAATAATTCAAAGAACAAAAACGCCAGATAGTAAATAAAAGAAAGAAAAAATATTTTACTTTTTTTTTTTTTTTTTTTTTTTTGACCCGCAAACATTTTCATGTTACGAAATAGTTTTCCCAAATTCAGCTTGTGTCTCGCCGTTCTTGCTGTCTCGAAAAAAAACATTCTTCTAAGGTAGCCAATCAGCATAAAGCACCAGAAATAAATTAGAGAAAGGCGAAAGGTGAAGGAAGAGACACAGGGAAAAAAAGGAAAGGGAAGAGGCACAGAGAAGAAAGGAAAGGAAAGGTAAGTGACATAAGGAAGAAAAAAATAAAAAAGAAAGAGACACAGGGAAGGAAATAAAAAAGTGAGAGACACAGGGAAGAAAATTTTAAAAGAAGAGGCACAGGGAAGAAAATAAAAAGAAGGAAGAGACACAGGGAGGAAAATAAAAAAGGAAGAGACACAGAAGAGAAAAGGAGGAGACACAGGGAAGAAAGAAAAGGGAAGAGACACAGGGAAGGAAAAAATAAAGGAAGAGACACAGGGAAGAAAGAAAAGGGAAGAGACACAGGGAAGGAAAAAATAAAGGAAGAGACACAGGGAAGAAAGAAAAGGGAAGAGACACAGGGAAGAGAAGAAAAAGAGGAGACACAGGGAAGAAAAGGAAAGGAGGAGACACAGGGAAGAAAAGAAAAGGAAGAGACACAGGGAAGAAAATAGAAAGACACAGGGAAGGAAATAAAAAAGGAAGAGGCACAGGGAAGAAAAGAAAAAAAGGAGGAGACACAGGGAAGAAAAAGAAAGAAAGAGACATAGGGAAGGAAATAAAAAAGGAGGAGACACAGGGAAGAAAAGAAAAGGAGACACAGGGAAGAAAAGAAAAGGAGACACAGGGAGAAAAGAAAAGGAAGAAACACAGGGGAGAAAGAGAAAGAAAGAGACATAGGGAAGGAAATAAAAAAGGAAGAAATAGAGGGAAGAAAAGAAAAGGAAGAGACAGAGGGAAGAAAGAAAAGAAAAGAAAGTAAAAGAGAGAGAGAAAAAAAAAATACATCCTTGTATATGAAGAAGAAGAGTAATTATGGATAATCTATTTGTGTATCTATCTCGAGTTGACTTACAGTGCGTCGCGGGACATTTGAAACCCGAATAGTAATAATATCATGTGTGTCCACATATATATATATATATATATATATATATATATATATATATATATATATATATATATATATATATATATATTTTTTTTTTTTTTTTTTTTTTTTTTTTTTTTTTTTTTTTTTTTTTTTTTTTCCCAATTCGGTTTTATGTATTCCTTTCAAGATTCTTGTTCTGGTTAATATTCCTATTTTGTTTATATGAAGGCCTACAAATTAAGGAAGTTTTGTTTTTGTTCTTTCATCCTGACGTTATATTTTCTCATAAATGTCCCACGAAACTGTTAATGTAGAAAATTTATTCGCCGTGAAGGAATACTGTTATGAATAAATGCGTTATTATTACTATTATTGTTATTATTATTACTTATGTAGAATCTATTTATAAGTTTCAATTTGAATACGTTATCAAAACAATGGTCAATATACTCCCTTTACTCATTCAATTTATGCCATTTCACTTTTAAATCGATCTATTTGATACTACTATTTGATTCTTATAAGCCGCGTCGATCTGCTGACTACCAGCTAGCTATCCACTCAATACGACGCAACAACACCTGATCTGAACAACACTGATCTCCAACAAACAATTCGTAAACTAAAGAAAAAAAAAAGAAAAAAAAGAAACTAACGATAACACGGAAAATGGCAGGC
>NW_028234414.1:2791796-2794296 GCF_977035675.1 Penaeus japonicus | reverse complement strand
TGTTGCGTATGTGTAGGCTGTTAGTACAATGCATCTCGAGTTATTAATCAAAAAGTCATTTGATTTGATTAAATTGCATGACTAAAACAGTAGTGTTTTTTAATATATGAACCAAGTACTTTTCCCTTTAAAAATATTACATATTATTTTCGACACTAAATAGACTAGAATTTTGCTAGATCTCTCTCTCTACATATGTATATATATATATATATATATATATATATATATATATATATATATATATATATATATATATATATATGATATATATATATTTATATATAATATATATTAATATATATATATATATATATATATATATATATATATATATATATATGTATGTATATATACATTTTTTTATCATCAATGGCTATCACAGTCCAAGCAGTAAATAGGCAAAGATGAATTAGTCTTGAAAAAAAAAAAAAAAAAAAAAAAAAAACATATAGCAAGCAGTATTCCGTCACGTCACTAAAGTCGTCAAGGTTTTGGCTCAACCTTAATGAGCGCTTTACTAAGTTAATAAAGCGTTCGGATCCTCATCATTTATATGGTGATTTAGGAACCGACGACAAAGCTATATATATATATTTTTTTAAGCATATTTATCGATATAGAAACTGTACTCGGTTTGAGGTAAAGCATATCATTAAACAAATGGTAGAAGGTATTTTTGTTCACTGTAGTGAGGTTCGCGCTGCTAAATACGTATCCATGTGTATTGATAGGCTAAATACATCAGCTGACTTTTACTGTAAGAGAAGTCAACGTCAGCCATGTCTCGGAAAGTTCTTATCAAGGTTTATTGACCTGTATTGTAGATGACAGAGATTTGATATGGAAATATGCCAGGTAAATAGACTGGTTTTCAAGCATAACACGGTGATAAAAAATGTTGGTGATGTAGATGCAGTAACTACCGAACGTCAGTGATTTCTTTGGGTTTGTGGGCATGAATCTCAAATCGGAAGTAATTAACGAAAATATTAGAGCCTACTGAAGATTGCTGACGCTGCAAGCTATCAGGATAAGAGAAGGAGATGCTCGAGAAAATGTCCCTTTTTACTAAATGTAATTATGTCCTCGAAAACTCATAGAAAACTTAATAATGATGATGTCAACTTAGCAGTTTCAGTTTGATGATTAATTGATTAATGAATCACTTAATAGGGTTAAGTGTTCTACTGTACACACACACAGAAGAAGAAAAAGAAAAATAAATGCACCAAAAATACAAGTACTTCATTTTTATCTTTATTATTGACCAGTTACATGCATTTTTTTTCGCCTCAACATCTGCATCTTTATTACTAGACATTCCACGACATTCTTCTCGCCAATTACAAGAACAAGAACAATACTAAAAAAAAAATCCGAGAGTTAATACATCCAACTCCTTCAAAACAAATAAATAAAACAAGTATCTAAATAAATGAATATGTATATATATATATATATATATATATATATATATATATATATATATATATATATATATATATGTATTTATATATAAAATTGTTGATAGATAATATCAATATCAATAAAATATTCACAGATGACTAAATATTAATAGATAAAAAAATAGATAAAATATAAATAAATAAACAAAAGTATATAAATAGATAGATAGATAAATAAATAGCTAAAAACACATCAAAGTCTCCCACTCTGAGACAGTATCAATGCATTTGCGAATTTCTCCGAATCTGTGAGCCACTTGGAGTTCCTGTGCGATCCTCTTGTCCTGTCCAAATACTTGCCAAAGAATCCAGAGGCGGAGTCAAGCTTTGTTTGTCATTGTTTCAAGAACTCCTTAGAACTGTTATTCCCATTGTTAAGCTCATTGTGTGAAGGTGGAGGGAGGCTTGTCTTCTAGGTGTTTTGGATCTCTTTTTTCCTCCCTTTTTTTTTCCTTTTTCGTGTTTTTTTGATTTTGTTGGTTACTATTGGTTGTTATTGAGGTTGATGGTTCGTTTTCTAGGATGTCTGATCTTTTTCCTTTTTTTTCTTGTTTGATTTTGTTGGTTACATTTTTTTATTTATTTTTTTATTTTTTTTATTATTTGGTTACTATTGGTTGTTATTGAGTTTAATGGTTCGTTTCCAGGATGTTTTTTTTTTTAATCTTTTTTCCCTTTTTTTTCCTTTTTTGTTGTTTTTGGTTACTATTGGTTGTTATTGAGGTTAATCGTTCGTTTTCCAGGTTTCTTTGATTTTTTCGTTTTTTTCTTTTTTTATTTTGTTGTTGGTTACTCATTTTGATCTCATTTATTTATTTATTATTATTATTATTTTTTTTGTTGGTTACTATTGGCTGATCTATTGGTTAATATTGAGATTGATCTTTGATAGGAATGTAGTCCTCGGTAATATTTGTTTAGGTTTTGGTGTGATGAAGTGTAGAGATAGGGATTGTTGTAGGTGTTTGTAAATGTTGGTGTAGGTGTTTGTAAATATTAGGCCTTTTCTGTATTTTATCAAATGGAGTGAA
>NW_028234414.1:2779296-2781796 GCF_977035675.1 Penaeus japonicus | reverse complement strand
ATATATATATATATATATATATATATATATATATATATATATATATATATACATATATACATATATACATATATATATGAATATAAATATATATATTTATATGTATATGTATCTGCAAATATACGTATATGTAAATATATATATATACTTGGTTACTTGGTTACTTGGTGGTAGTTACAGCTTGAGCCTTGTTATTAGCTCATGCCAGGGCCATCCTGGGGGACCGCCCGTTTTTTGTCAGTTGCAAGCAACTGAATTTGATGAGGGATGGAATTTGATTCAGCCCTCGTTCTTTCACTACCACATGTTGGTGGTTCATCTGGTACTGAGTGTAGCCATTTATCTAGTTTTCTTTTAAACACTTCAACACTACACTGATTTAAGTTTCTTATATCCTTCGGTATGCTATTAAACAATTTAGGTCCGTTTATTAGGAAACTTTGTTTTTGCATTTTTCTTAACAGGCATGTTTGTGCACTTATCCCAATGCGATAGCATGTTCTTCCCTGCCTGGAGGAATGTCTTACCTGAATTCCCCCTCCTTCAACAGGTCTTGGATTTGGTGTTAAGTTTTCAATAATTTTCCACACATATATAATGAAGTATCTCTCTCTCCGCCTTTGTAGTGAGTACAGTCTTAGTTTTTTTAGTCTTTCCCAATAGTTTAGACCCATCATATTATCTAACTTCCGTGTAAAGATTCTTTGGACTTGTTCTATCAACATTATATCTTTTTTAAGATTTGGGCTCCATACTTGGCACTGGTATTCTAGTCTTGTGGTCACTAATGTTTTCCATAGTGGTAAAAGGTGTTCTGGGTCTCTTGTGTTAAAAGTCCTCATTACCCATCCACTCATAACTTTTCCTTTGTTGACAATCTGCTCTATATGGTGACTGAAACTCATATCATTACTCATATAGAGTCCTAGATCTTTTACTATTTTTTTCTCCTCAATCTTCACATCTTCGACAAAATATGATCTTGCCCTTGAATTTCCAATTGGACTATATCTTATGATTTCAAATTTATCTGCATTGAATTTCATATTATTGTCATATGCCCACTTACAGATGGTATGTAGATCCTCGTTAAGTTTGTTTTCATTATCTTGTATATCTAAGGGTGTACTTATTCTTGTATCATCTGCAAATGAAGTTACTCTTGAGTGTTTCACACCATTATCAATGTCACCAATCATAATAAGGAATAACAAGGGCCCAAGAACGGACCCTTGTGGCACCCCACTCATAATAATCGTTTCCTTTGAGTAAAGCCCATTAATTTGTACTTTTTGTTTACGATTTATTAGGAAGTTGTAAATCCATCTTCCAACTTTCCCGCCGATTCCAAGGTCTTTAATCTTATGTAGCAGGATGCCGTGATCTACTTTGTCAAAAGCTTTTGCAAAGTCTAGATATATTACGTCAACTTCTCTATTTTCAGTTAGGTCCCTTAGTATGTGTTCGAAGTGTGTCAGGATCTGTGATAAACAAGATCTACCACTTCTGAATCCATGTTGCCCGGGGTTTATCTTGTTTTCTTTTTCTAAAAATTGAACAATTTTTTTCCTCACTACCCTTTCAAATATTTTTATTATATGAGATGTTAGTGCTACTGGTCTATAATTTTTGGCCTGACCTTTGTTTCCACCTTTATATATTGGAATTATAGTACCCTCTTTCAGTAAGCTGGGGATAGAATTTTTTTCCAAAGATTTCCTCCACAAAGTTACCAGTGGCTTTGCTATGGTTTCTTTACAGTTTTTTAAAAAGATTGCTGGGATTTCATCTGGCCCAGCTGCTGAGTTTGTTGGTATTTCACTTACTGCTTCAAGAATATCTTTTTCATCGAATATGAAGTCAGTGAGACATTCATCTTCATTACTAATAATACTGAAATGTTTCTGTGGGTCTGATATTAATTTTTCTATTCTTGGGACACTATAGACTTCTTCATATTGCAATTTGAGTAATTCAGCCATTTCCTTTGAATCAGTTACCAATGCACCATTATTCTCAAGAGGCCCAATTTCTGTTCTCCTCTTTAACCTGTTGTTTGCATAAGAGAAAAAATATTTTGCATTCTGTTTTATAGCCTCCACAGCTCTTTTTTCTTCGGCTGCTTTTTGGTTACTTATAGACAGTTTTAATTTATCTTCCAAAACCCTTATCTCTGCTTTGATCCTTTCTCTCTTGATCTGATCTGTTGTTTTTTTCAATTTGTTAACCTTATTTTTCTTGTTTCTTAACATGATCCTTCGATCTCTTGGTATAATGTTCTTGTTTCTGTTGTTTTTTGGGGGGACAAACATTCTACAGACATCTTTAAATGCATTATAAAGCTTCTCTAGTATATCTTTTGGTGTTAAGAGGACGTCAATATCTTTCAGTGACTTTTCTAGTGTTGCATTTATTTTTTTCCAATCTATTTGATTATGGCTAAAGTTTAAAGATCTGAGACTCTTTTCTGCTTCGGCTATCTGTTTTTTACTACTTTTCT
>NW_028234414.1:2701796-2706796 GCF_977035675.1 Penaeus japonicus | reverse complement strand
CGTCATGGAGGCGGCTAAATCGATCAGAGTGCTTCGCGTCCTGGGCGCTTCGAGGGGCTGCTTCCTTCGCGCGGAGAATTATCGGGAATTGGAGTGAGGGTGAGGGTGAGGGGGAGGGGGGAGGGGTTAGGGGGGGTTGTAGGACATTTTCTCTGGGTGTCTAGTTGTCTGTTTTTTTTTCTATTCTTTGTCTCTTCGTTTTTATTTCTTGTTTGATCGTGGTCGTTATATATTTTTTTCTTATTATTAAGTTTTTTGAAATGCCCATGCACGCGCACGCACACACACACAAACAAACACACACACAAACGCGTTTCCTCGATATACTACATTCAAAATAAATGAAAAAGGTCGCTATTGCGCACAAAATAATACGACCATAGTTTGGAATCGGTATATACATGCAATTACATTACAAAAACGGTAAGTAAACACCATTTCGCATAATGCCACGGTAACTTAATTCGCACAACCGTAAGCTAGTTCGCACAATCTCCTCCTCCTCTCCCCCTCTCTCTCCTATTTCTCCTCCTCCCTTCGTTTACTCCTCTCCCCCTCTCTCTCCTATCTCGCCTCCTCCCTTCGTCTACTCCTCTCCCCCTCTCTCTCCTATTTCTCCTCCTCCCTTCGTCTACTCCTCTCCCCCTCTCTCTCCTATTTCTCCTCCTCCCTTCGTCTACTCCTCTCCCCCTCTCTCTCCTATTTTCTCTCCTCCTCCCTTCGTCTCCTCCTCTCCCCCTTTCTCTCCTATTTCTCCTCCTCCCTTCGTCTACTCCTCTCTCTCCTCCTTTTCTCCCCCTCTCTCTCCTCCTTCTCCTCTTCCCTTCGTCTCCTCCTCTCCCCCTCTCTCTCCTATTTCTCCTCCTCCCTTCGCCTACTCCTCTCCCCCTCTCTCTCCTATTTCTCCTCCTCTCCCCCTCTCTCTCCTATTTCTCCTCCTCCTTTCGTCTCCTCCTCTCTCTCCTCCTCTTCTCCCCCTCTCTCTCCTCCTTCTCCCACTTCCCCTTCGTTTCCCCCCCACTTTTTTCTCCTCTCTCTCTCCTATAAACAACCTTACTAAACAATAAACAATAAACAACCTTAAGCTAGTTCGCACAACCGGTTATCGTAAATTCGCACATCACTCAAATTAATTCGCCAGCCCTACCGTCTTGAAGGGGGCCGGGAGATGCATTCGTAATTTTCCACCCGAAGCATTTGAAACGTTTCAGTGAAGCAATCCTCTACACGGTAAATTTGTTTGAGTCGAAAAGCTCGATGAAAAACTTCATCATCACACCAAAACGTTTCATAGGTATTTGGATTTCATAGCATTCAGAGTGGGATATGGGGGGAGAGAGAGAGAGAGAGGAGAGAAAGAGAAAGCCGGCGCTTATTGTCTGGTGGTAAACTTTCATGTTCGCAGATTTTTGCTGCCTTTCTGTAACGATGTCGTTTTTGTTTTTTTTGTTGTTATATTTTTTTATCTGCCTTTTGTATTTTTTGTCAAGATTTGCGTATAGGCGTTGTAAAAAAATATACATATAGATATAGATATACAAACTATATACATAACCATGAACGCACACATACACAGGCACACACACACACACAAGACACAGCACACACACAACACTCCTACACACATATATATATATATACATATATATATACATATATATATATATATAGAATATATCGTCTCTTCAGAAGCTTACTCTTCAAATCTTAGTCTACGCTAATGAGTATTGGTTGCATGGCTGCTCCTATTTCTCTTTTTCGTTTATTGCTGCAATATATCGGCACAGCAATCGGCGGGTGTATGTATGTATGTATCACTCTGTTTCTTTTTTTTCTGTGCGATCAATTATAATCCTCGATGTGAAGTTAGTGAGATTAGGTTATGTAAATATATGATAGCAAAGGCACACACAAAACAACATACACACACACACACACGCAAACATTACACACGCACATATACACGCATACGCACCACACACATAACATACACATCACGCACAATAAAGGATTTAAGGATTTATGCTGAAAAGTTGATAAACAAAAAAAGGAAAACACCACGAATTAGTCGAAGGCCTTTTCGTATTTACTGACATCATCGGGATGTCTGCACACACGAATGCAGGACGTTCCTAGAGAGAGATTTATGAGAACTGCTATGCCTTACAGTATGCAGTTTTATCTAGCATTTTCAATTGATTGGTTTACCATAATGCATATTTCAAAATTGACCGTAAACTGCTGTACAGGCCATTGATGGCGCAGTTCCTATTCTCATGCTTAGTTATATATTGTGTATATCATGAATATTTTCATAATTAGATCAAATCTCTCTTTCTGTCTTTCTCGTCTCTCTCTCTCTCTCATTCTCTCTCTCTCTCTCTTCCTCTGCTCGGTGTCTGGTTTACAAGTGATGCCCCCCCCCCTTCCCCCATCCCCCTCATTAAGTAGAGTGGAGAACGCTATGGGCCCTGTGGGGGAAGAAAAAAATTAAGTGCCTCGTAAAAAACAATTGCACAGAAGTTGAAATTCGATTTTGAGTGCATATTGCATATTCAAAACACTTGGGCTGTGTTTTAGGCCACCGTTGCATATGTAATCTACATGTAATCTAAACATTTAGCTGGCGATATTAAAAATAATCTAGACCGTCCTAGACAGATAGACGTATGGACGATAATAGACTAGATAGATAGATATCTGAAACATGCATTACAAAAAAAAAAAAAAAAAAAAAAAAAAAACAAAAAAAAAACACACGTGCGCGCCATACAACATTCCGCTAACGTATTATTGAAAAAAAAAGATAAACAACACGTTTACACTCAAAACCAATCATTAGAAGCTGGGATTAGAGAGAATGTTCGATATTAAAAGAAAAGAAAGAAGAATAAATCCGAAGAAGAAAATAATAATAATGATAAAATATTGATAAATAGGACAACTACTAATAATTAAAATGGATGATAATTTAAACAATGGAAAATTGCAATAGCAGAATCTTTCCATACCCCTCAAGCCACAAACCGCCTCCGCTTCGCGGGGGTTCTTCACTCGACGGCCGTGATTGATAAACAGTTGATAACAGTATTATTTAAAAAAAAAAAAAAAAAAAATCAAACAAAAAAAAATATAGTATACTCTATATACTCCTATATATATACTATTATATCTATATATATATAAAAATATACACTTCTCACATAATAGATCAAACTATACACTCACATTATATATACTACTTACTCAAATAAGAATGAGTTGCTGAGATAAATGGTCAGCCTCTTTTCCTTTCCTCTCTATGTCCTCTCCTCTCACCTGACCTCACGTCTTCCTACTTACCTCCTCTCTGTCTCACATTTCTTTCATGTTCCCTCATTCTACTATCTCCCACATTCTTCACTCCTATCTCCCCCCTCTTTCCTCCCATATCTCCCCTCTTTCTTCCCCTATCTCACTCTCTTTCTTCCCCTATCTCCCCTCTTTCTTCCCCTATCTCACTCCTCTCTCTTTCTCTTCCCCTACCTTCCTCTCCTCTCCTCTGGCCCTCTATCTCACTCTCTTTCTTCCCCTATCTACCTCTTTCTTCCACCTATCTCCCTCTTTCTTCCCCTATCCCTCCCCCTCTTTCTTCCCTCCTACCTCCTGCTCTCTACTCCTTTTCCTTCCCTTTTCTCCTACTCCTGTTCGCCTACCTTTATTACCTTTCCTCACTATCATATCTTCCTCCTTTATTTCCTTTCTGTCTCTCTTCCTCTTATTCCTTCTGTCTCTCCATCCCTTTATTCTGTCTCTCTCTCCTTTAATACCTCCTCTTTGTCTCTTTCCTTCTCTTTCATTCCTTCTGTTGTCTCTCTCTCTCCTGTTATTCCTATCTGGTTCTCTCTCCCTTTACTTCCTTCTGTCTCTCTCCCTTTTTTTCCTTCTGCTCTCTCCCCCTTGGATTTCCATCCCTCTGAATCACCCGGTATAACCTCCCGCACCAGTTTTCCCTCCTAAAGCGATACGCCGATGTCTCATCATCGAGTCTTTCATTCCGCGCTCGAACTCCCGTTTCGAATCGCCGCGCCGAATCCTCGGTAAAAAGAGCGCCGGCGCAGGCTTTGCGTCCGCTGCCATCGCTCTTCCTAACAGTCTGGGCGTGCGTTCGAACAATTAAAACTCCAATAACCTTACCAAATCACTTCATATTCCTTTCCTCACAAATAAACCAATCCATAAATACCACATAAAAACTTAATCACAAACTCCATTCCCCGAGATATCGTGGATAAAGAAGCGACTTGGGCGGCGATCCTGACGAGGCATTCGCTCAGTCAGTCGCGAGTGATGGATGCTTGCGCTCTATGGAGGCGGGCTCTAAATTCGATCAGGAGTGCTTCGCGTCCTGGGCGCGCTTCTTCGAGGGGCTGCTTCCCTTGCGCGCCGAGAATTATCGGGAATTGGACGTGAGGGGAGGGTGAGGGCAGTGGCTGACGGGGGGGGAGAGGGGTTGGGGGGAGGGGGGGGGGGGGTTGTAGGACATTTTCTCTGGGTGTCTAGTTGTCTGTTTTTTTCTATTCTTTGTCTCTTCGTTTTTATTTCTTGTTTAATCGTGGTCGTTATTGATCATTTCTTTTCCTATTATTAAGTATTTTTGGAATGCACATGCACGCGCACACACACACACACAAACACACACACAAACGCGTTTCCTCGATATACTACATTCAAAATAAATGAAAAAGGTCGCTATTGCGCACAGAATAATACGATCATAGTTTGGAATCGGTACATACATGCAATTACATTACGAAAAACGGTAAATAAACACCATTTCGCATAATGCCACAGTAACCTAATTCGCACAACCGTAAGCTAGTTCTCACAATCTCCTCCTCCTCTCCCCCTCTCTCTCCTATTTCTCCTCCTCCCCCCCTCTCTCTCCTATTTCTCCTCCTCCCTTCGTCTCCTCCTCTCCCCCTCTCTCTCCTATTTCTCCTTCTCCTCTCCCCCTCTCT
>NW_028234414.1:2664296-2666796 GCF_977035675.1 Penaeus japonicus | reverse complement strand
TAACTTCCTAGCAAGCCGTCATAGCAGGACTGGAAATCTGTTAGGTCAGGAGATCAGAGTATTAAATTAAAACAGTCTTAAAACTAACTCCTCGGTATGAAACTTCTTAACCTCGGGAGACTCGGGTGAAGTTAGGCACGCGCAAACTTTTTTCCGTTGGAGTTTGTGTGTGTGTGTGTACACTTCTGCTCAACAAATCCAGGCATTGATATGAGAGACCTGTTTAATTTCCTGGCGAACCTTAAGGGAAATCAAAACCCTGTGAGAGACGCAAAGACTTGATTCCGTGCGGCAAGTCAAGCAGAAGTTATGAAAAACCTCAAGACCTATTGCTGATGTTGATTGGTGAATGTTTGAATGTTTCTTAAGAATTCGCAAGTCGCTAGAAGATGTTATTTGCTCTGTGCGGAATTTTTTCCCTGACTTGTATTTATCTTTTTTCCTCCCCCTTCTTTAAAAAAAAAAAAAAGCTTTTCACTTTCGTCTTCTGTCAGCTTGGGTAAATAAGTACCGTTTCTTTGCGTTCAGTGGTTACGTCTTTGGTACGATGATCATAATATAATCAAGATAATAGAGATAATAATGATAATAAAGATAACAATACTCTCCTTACTTTTATTACCTTTATAAATACTAGTAGAAGTCGAGGCAACAAATAGCATCATTGCCACAGGAATCATCTATTATACTATAATATATACTCAACCCAATTGCATGATATTTGCTTTTACATGTCTTCTCTGTGATCACAAAGTGCATGCATTCTGTAGGAGGAACAAGCAGTCAGTCACGTTATAATTTTGCCTCTCTTGATTAATGCTTTACCCGTAGGGGGGGTGGGGAGGACTCCAATGGAAAACTGTAACTAGGAATTACTGATGGGGAGGGAGAGAGAGGGAGGAAGGGAGGGACGGAGAGAGGGGGAAAGGGAGGGAGGGACGGAGAGAGGGGGAAAGGGAGGGAGGGAGGGAGAGACGGTGTAGGGAGAGAGGGAGAGAGGTGGAAGGGGAGGGAGGGAGGGAGGGAAGTAGGGAGAGAGAGAGAGAGAGAGAGAGAAAGAGATAGATAGATAGATGGATAGAGAGAGAGAAAGAAAGAGTAGAACAGAAAAAATAAAATCAGGATAAATGCTCCTTCCCTCCCAACTGAGGAACAAGAAAAGGAACACAATTGTAAAGAACTGTTTGCAATATGAGTTTGTCTTATTCAGGTACATAAGCTTTTTGTTTAAGAATGTTCATAGCATTGTTATCCTTATTCTGATATATAATGGTTAATTATTTATTACCTGTAATTTACTGTACTTTTATATGTAAGTTGCAGATGACGATTGAAAACACCGATGGACATTATATCTGTATATTACTGATATTACTGAAATTGATAAAGTTATTAACAGAAATAACGGCAAAAACAAAAACAATGTAGATGCTGATAAAGAGGGAAGGGATAGAGAGAGAGAGAGAGAGAGAGAGAGAGAGAGAGAGAGAGAGAGAGAGAGAGAGAGAGAGATAAATAGATAGAAAGAGAGAGGGAGAGAGAGTAATAGTAACAATAATAGTATTAGAATAATACGAAAACAATCGTAAAAAAATCATAACGTGATTATAATAAAAATATGCATAGTGGAAGCAACAATTGCACAGCTGCCAGTTTGCATAGGTTTGATGTAGGCGAAGGTAATACTATTAAACGAGCTTTTATTTATTCAGTTGTTTTCCCTTTTATCCTTCGCATTTGTACAAAAGCACAGGCACATCCCTACGGTTCACAATAAGCCTGATTATTTGAGCTTTGTGTTGTGTAGTTGTGTCGATTATATCAATGGTATTTCCGTCAGTGTAATTATCATTGTTGTTGCAATGGCAAGTATTTATATATCAATATCGTCATTAGCATTAATTGCAGCTGATTCAAAGACAATATGACATTACTACAAATATATTACATATCGTTTATTTTCTCTCTCTTGCTAGTGAGGAAGACCATGAGGAGAGTACATTGTGATAAATGTAGGAAATAAAGCATAGTTGAGAATGAATACTTTCACGATGCAAATTATGTAAATGAAGAGCTTCGAATCAAATTTCTGATCAAGATGAATTGAAAGGCGTCAGGCATTATCTTACATTACAGGTTATCCAATCTTATTTATCTCTTTTTTTTCTATAGAGGGAGACCTTGTTACGATTATGAAGCAAATAGTGAATATCTGCATCATTGAAATATCATTTGCTTTTTATTACATTCTTATTATTAATTCATTCCCGTGTCTTTTTTGGTTTTGTTTTTTTGGCTGCATTTTTATTTTTATTATCTTTATTGTCCATATTTCCATTATTCGGTTCTATTCTTATCCCCCCATTACAATCTCTCACAATTCCTTCCACTCCACGATTTTTCTCTTTCGCTTTTATCCTTCCCTTTCTATTACCACACCTCCCCTCCGTGTACCTACCTATCACCCTCGTCCTTCGTCTTTTTATGTTCCTGATCTATG
>NW_028234414.1:2651796-2656796 GCF_977035675.1 Penaeus japonicus | reverse complement strand
ATCATTGCTAAAGGTCATAAAAAACAAAAGAATTAGTTATCTTGACTTTTTCTTCATTCAAGCTCATTCTTATGCGTAAAAACAGGTCCCATAATTTATTAACTGTACCTTTTAATCCGTAACTCGCTGATAAAGATCATTTACTTAAAAATCAAATATCGGTCTCGTGTTTACTTATCCCAAGACGTTATGTAAATCCTGTCACTTCTTCAGGCATTAATTTCATTTATTTATTTATTCATCTATTTATTTTATTTATTTATTTATTTATTATTATTATTAATTGATTTATTTATCATTCATTTACTTATTTATCTATTTCATTTATTTACTTATTTATGTCATTTGTTTATTCATTCATTATATATTTATTTCATTTATCTATGTATTTATGATCTATTTATTTCATTTATTTATTCATTTAATATTTATTTCATCTATCTATTTATTCATTATTCATTCATTTCATTTATTTATTCATCTATTTATCGATTTTATTCATTTCATTCTATCCCATGAGGGAAATGTCCAAAATCTCACGTAGGGAAAAGAAGCAGAGGTCCAGAGGAAAGAAAGAATAAGTGAACATCACGTCAGTTACGCTAGGCAATCCAATGCTCTCTGGTCATCAGCTATAGATGATCTTACCTTCCTTTTAGTGGGAAAAGCTTTTGCTAGATTAATTACACTGATGTTCCTTCAGTGTCCTGATTCAGACCGTGGTCTTGCCGTCTTTCTATTAACGATAGATTTATTGTTAAGGTTTATTTCTGTTATTTATTTTTGATTGCCTATGTCTGAGGGGGAATTTTCTGTTAAGGTTCGAAACGTAATGATTTTTATTCATTCTTATTGTGGCATTGTTTGATCATATATATATATATATATATATATATATATATATATATATATATATATATATATATATATATATATATATACACACACACACACACACACACACACACACACACACACACACACACACACACACACACACACACACACACATTATCATACACATACACAACAATACATCAGATACATACACACATCAACACACACAAGACAGAGCGAGCCAGCGAAGAAAAACAAAACCCTTTCATAAACGGAAGGCCAGAACCTCCCAAACTTTTCTCTCCTTTTCGAGCGAATATCTTAATCTTCCGCACTCGCCTCTCTCTCTCTCTCTCTCTCTCTCTCTCTCTCTCTCTCTCTCTCTCTCTCTCTCTCTCTCTCTCTCTCTCTCTCTCTCTCTCTCTCTCTCTCTCTCTCTCTCTCTCTCTCTCTCTCTTCTTCTCTCCCTCTCCCCCCCCTCTCTCTCTCTCTCTCTCTCTCTCTCTCTCTCTCTCTCTCTCTCTCTCTCTCTCTCTCTCTATATATATATATATATATATATATATATATATATATATATATACACACACACACACACACACACACACTCTCTCTCAATTCCCTCCTTCGTGGAATCTCTCCTTCAGAGCCAGCAGGTGATCTGAGTTCCTTTTCAAGACTCCCTCGCTGGAGGTCGAGACATAATGACCTCGATAGCGCCCTCAGTTAAGTCTCGGCTGCGAGATAATTTTGCATCATGGCAATGCAACGGCGCCCGTCCGTTCCCTTGCCTTCTTCTTCAAGAGTTCTGTGGCAAGGCTTTTCTTTCAGTGAAGGGAAGCCGCTGTGTTTGTTGTTTATTGTTATTGTTATTTTCTCCTCCAAGATAATGAGGGTGATTATGTTATTTTCATTATTGTTGTTTGTTTTTTGTTTGTCTTTAGTATTATTGGTGTTGTACTGATGATTACGATAATGATAATGATGGTAAAGATGTTGATGATGATGATTATATGATAATGATAAAAGTAGGAATGATATTGATAATTATTATGATTAGGATTGTAATAATAATGGTGATTGAAATACTGATAATGATAGTTAAAATAAAGTGAATAACTATTATCATTATTACCATCACTATCATTGTTAATATTATCTTTTGTATCATTATTATTATCATTATCCTTTTTATCATCATCATTAATACCATAATGATCATTAGTGTCATTATCACCATTGTCATTCGTATTATCATCACTGCTGTTATCCTTCAAATTATTACAATCATTATCATTATCATCGCTAATGGAATACTGTTGAAGTATTGATTGCCATATAATTAAATCTGAGCTGAAATAACCATTTTTCGCTTGCTTCTGGGAAAATGTTTTCGTTAAATGATAAATGCTTGTTATTTCGAAATGAAACCGTCGAGCAATCGTGAAATCTCTCTTTGATATTAGTAATGAGTAATAATAATAAAAAAAAAAAAAAAAACAAGACTGAAACTTCAAAAAGTCACAAGAACTTCAAAGAAGTTAACCAAAGTTTCATTAGACTGTCAGCAGTTTTACCTCAATTCTTTATACACATTACATTACATTCCTTAAATATCTCTGAAATTTCCGTGAATTTACTGAACTGGTTATTTCTTCTTGTTAAACAGCGGAATGGCTTCATATCCAGACGCTATTTCACCATGACAACAGGAACCATAAGCTTCTACATCTTTGTGCTGACGAAACTATTTTGTGAATCAGTGAAAGGGACTGGATTCCAGACCCAGTGGAGAACATGTTGAGTAACCTGATGAAAGGCTTTGTAAAAGGTCATCATTATCATCCTTTATCATCATCACTTTATCATCCATTTGGAAGTTAGGAGAAAACCCTCACCTTTGCAGATTTTTTTTTTCACTAAAGGAACATTACAATAACAGATATAACGTGACCTAGCTAAAGCTTGCGATATAATGAAATATTTATCAATGGAGCTGAAAAATAGTGTTCTTTACGTACAAAAAGCAACATAAATGTAGATGAGAGAGAGAAAGAGAGAGAGAGAGAAAGAGAGAGAGAGAGAGAGAGAGAGAGAGAGAGAGAGAGAGAGAGAGAGAGAGAGAGAGAGAGAGAGAGAGAGAGAGAGAGAGAGAGAGAGAGAGAGAGAATAATGAAATTGGGAATTGGAGAAAAAATGGGAGAAGGAGAGGGAAGGAAGGGAGGAAAGGAGAGAGAGCGAGAGAGAGAGAGAGAGAGAGAGAGAGAGAGAGAGAGAATAATGAAATTGGAAATTGGAGAAAAAATGGGAGAAGGAGAGGGAAGGAAGGGAGGGACGGAGAGAGAGAGAGAGAGAGAGAGAGAGAGAGAGAGAGAGAGAGAGAGAGAGAGAGAGAGAGAGAGAGAGAGAGAGAGAGAGAGAGAGAGAGAGAGACCGAGAGAGAAAAAGCAGAGAGAGATAGAGAACGAACAAGAGAGAAAAAAATATACATAAAGAAACAAAGAGCGAGAGAAAACGACAGATAGAATGATCAATAGTTATAAAGATAAGTAGACAGACAAATCAAAGAAAGAAAAACCACCTTAAACGAACAGAGAATAGACACAAATATACACGACAGCAAATGCGCACTCACCTTGTGGTGCAAGAAGAAGCAACATCAACAAACTCAGGCTCTGCCCTCTGTCCATCTTGAAGGAAAGTGATGATAAACAGCTGATCGTTGGCGAGGACCACGTGTCACCGCAAACGTTTCGGCGCCACGCTGAGAAACGTTTTCGATGTTTGGGTAAGTTCGAGACGAAGTTTTGATAACCTTTTATAATGTTTCAGGTATGATCTAATTTTCTTTTCTTTTTTTTTCTTTCTTTTTTTTTTCTTTTTCCTTTTTGATGGGTCTCTTCAGTGTTCTCTTTGTCGGTGTGTTATAATTGTTATCTAGAATATTTTTGGAGGAATAATAATGAATCATTAAGAGAAATAAAGACGATTTTTTAGTTGTTGTTGTTATGTGTAAAATTCTTCTTCTTCTTTAGAATTAAGATGGGAGGAGAGAGGAGGAGAGAGTAATAAAACAGAAGAGGAACTCGTTATATAATTCCCCCTCTTGCCATCTATCATTTCGCCTTTCTCTCCTTCTCACCCTTCTCTCAATATTCATCAAACCAGCATAATTTAATGTCCACGTGGAAGATCTATCTATGGTACCATCAAGCAACCCTCTAGAACCAAAATTACATTATAACGATCGCCTTTTGATCGCGATTCCTCTTAGGGCGAAGGTTTACCGCGATATAATAACGTCATCAATATTCAAAGAACTGTCTAACTGGCAGAGGAACTTAGGTGCTAGTGCTAGGCCTATCCTAATAACCATTTTTTTTTCTCTCGCGTTTGATAAGAATTAACGATGAGAGTGAGAGAGAGAGAGAAAGAGAGAGAGAGAGAGAGAGAGAGAGAGAGAGAGAGAGAGAGAGAGAGAGAGAGAGAGAGAGAGAGAGAGAGAGAGAGAGAGAGAGAGAGGGGAGAGAGAGAGAGAGAGAGAGAGAGATGGGCGGATGGTAGGAGAGTGAGAGGAAGAAGGAGAGGAGAGAGTGAGAGAGAGAGAGAGAGAGAGAGAGGTAGAGGGAGAGGGAGAGGGGGGATAGAGATAAATAGATGGATAGAGAGAGAGATAGGGATAGAAAGATAAAAAAAAATAATAAAGAGAGAAAGAGAGAGCGAGGGTGATGTAGATAAAGAGATAAGAGCTCAAAAATAAACACAAAAAAGATAAATAAAACATGCCTAGAGACGGAAAACCGACCCGCCAATCCAACTCCACAGTATATTCCTGAGGCGAACCCCTTCCCTATGTACAAATGACTCTTATACACCCCCCCCTCCCCCTCCCCTCTCCCCCTCCTCTTCCCCCCCCCCCTCCCAAGAGCATGACCCCGTCCCCCTCCCCTCTTCCCCTCCTCTTCCCCCCCCCCCCCTCCCGAGAGCATGACCCCGTCCCCCTCCCCTCTTCCCCTCCTCTCCCCCCCCCTCCCCGTCCCCCGCCCCACTTCCCCTCCTCTTCCCCCCCCCTCCCCTCCCGAGAGCATGACCCCGTCCCCTTCCCCTCTTCCCCTCCCCCCCTCCCCTCTTCCCCTCCTCTCCCCCCCCCCCTCCCGAGAGCA
>NW_028234414.1:2614296-2619296 GCF_977035675.1 Penaeus japonicus | reverse complement strand
TCTTGATCTCTGGGAAGGTCAAATCAGGTCACGTGGATAATTCAGGCATGTGATACTCGTGTGGTTACCACGTGGTAACACATGCATTCTAAACATGTAGATAGATAGATAGATAGACGGACATAAAGACAGATAGATACGTAGATTTATATAGATAGATAAATAGAAAGAGAGAGAGAGAGAGAGAGAGAGAGAGAGAGAGAGAGAAGGAGAAAGAGAGAGAAAGAGAAAGGAAAATAGATAGAGAGAGAGAGAAAGAGTAAAATAGATAGATAGATAGATAGATAGAAAGAGAGAGAAAGAGAGACAAAGAACACGACACAGAGATAAAAATCAAGATAAGAATAAAAGAGAGAGAGAGAGAGAGAGAGAGAGAGAGAGAGAGAGAGAGAGAGAGAGAGAGAGAGAGAGAGAGAAAGGCGAATAGACACCGTGAGGAAAACGAGACGAAAACCGTAGAGATCCTGGGAGCGTAAGCGTGGGAGCGCAGGAGCGTGGGAGTGAATGCACAGCATACGAGAGCATGTAATGACGACCGCCATCAGCATCTGTACGCTACGAAAAAGCCTTCATTAGAGCGTGAAGGAATGCGTCGAATGGAAAACGTTACCACGCCCTATAGATTTCCCTGAGGCTATTCCTTTTCTGTTTTGTGGATGTAAATCTTATCTTTCCGTCTCGTTGATCTGCTCGTTAATATTTCACATTCAGCGGCTGAGTGGGAGGCGAATGTGTAAGCGGAAGATAGGGGGAGGGGTAAGAAGTAAAGGAGGAAGAGAGAGAGAGGGAGGAGAAAGGGGTGGAAGAGAGAGAGAGAGAGGGGGAAGAGGAAAGGGTAGAGGGAGGGAGTATATTGCACACTAACACACATTGACATACACACAGGCATACACACACACTTACACAGACACACACACACACACACACACACACAGACACCTAAAGACACACGCACACACACGCACAAACACACACGCGCACCAACACAGACACACACACACTTACACAGACATACACACACACACACACACACACACACACCTAAAGACACAAACACACACGCGCACCAACACACACACACAAACAAACACACACGCGCACCAACACACACACACACGCCACTTACACAGACACACACACACACAAATCCCCCCCCCCCCTCATACACACACAGATACACCTCCCCCTTCCCCCACACATACAAAGACACAAACCAACACACAAACAAACGCATAAACAACAAAAAACGTAGAAGAAGAAGTAACAAGGCAGAATATACACAGACAGCCTTACAAAGAGAGAAATATATACACCTTACAATCAATACACCCCTTTCTTCTATACTTCGGACATCATCATTAATACACATCAACCGCACTACACAAGCTCTTTCTGGTTACTTAAGACGAGTGAATGTACAAGTTTCGTGTTCAAAGCTTCAAATACATCACCCTATCAGAAAGGTTTCTTAGATAATAGCATATCTCTGTGAGGAATATAATTGGCTTTAGCTTCTAGTAGCTTCTGGAAGGTGTGTGGATTAATAGCATTTATTTGTCAAAGTCCAATGGGTGTGGAACTGTTGTCTGAGCAATTGATTTTATTACGAGAGTATGTTGAATGGGAGGGAAGGAGGAAGAGGTGGATGTAGTGGCGGAGTTGGAGGTTGTGGAGGTGGAGGTGGAGGTGGAGGTGGTGGAGGTGGAGGTGGAGGTTGGAGTAGAGGAGGAAGTAGAGGGGGAAGAGGAGATGGACAGGAAGAAAAGGAGGTGGAAGTGGAGGAGAAGGTGGTGGAGGTAAAGGAGGTGGAGGTGGAGCTGGAGGTGATGGAGGAGGTAGAGGTGGAAGTAGAGGTGGAGGTGGAGGAGGTAGAGGGGGAGGTGGAGGTTGAGATAGAGGTGGAGGTGGAGGAGGTGGAAAAGGAGATGGAAGTGGAGATGGAGATGGAGGTAAAGGAGGAGGTGGAGGAACATATATACATACATACATACATACATACATACATACACGGGACAGAACAAGAACAAACAAAGAAGTAAAGTGGGGAAAGGGGGAGGGGGAAGGAGGCATCGCTATAAGAGTTAAATTCGTGGAAATTAAAATTGATAATGTAATTACTTGATTTCCATTAAGCCCTCCTTACACAGTAAATACAAGACAAAATAATAATAATAATAATAATAATGATAATTATAATAATAATAAATAACAATAATAATAAATAATAATAATAATAATAATAATAAATAACAGTTATAAATAATATTAATAATAATAATAATAATAATAAATAACAATAATAAATAATAATAATAAAAATAAAAATATCCTTACATAGCATTTTTCATCAAGTAGCATACAAAGGACTGTTACATAGCCAATGCTTGAGATTAAAAAAATAATAATATGTGAAGATTATCCCCGTATATTTGACGTAAGCAGCATATTAATCAGAGTAATTGCAGTGGGTACTATTATCAAATCATAAATGTGAATTATTTCTCGACTTGCATAACTACATTTATACCGGTGTGTATATTGGGAATTCTCTCTTCTGAAATATTGTTCTTTTTCATTTCAAAAATTGGGGTATTGAAGAAAAAGTATAATAAGATCTTTAACGCTCCCCTTCCCACACTCTCTAAAGGATTATAGTTGTGCCAAACATCAAACTCCTTTTCAGTGTCTCTCTTTCTCTCTCTCTCTTTCTCCTTCTCTCTCTCTCTCTCTCTCTCTCTCTCTCTCTCTCTCTCTCTCTCTCTCTCTTTCTCCTTCTCTCTCTCTCTCTCTCTCTCTCTCTCTTTCTCCTTCTCTCTCTCTCTATCTCTCTCTTTCTCCTTCTCTCTCTCTTTCTCTCTCTCTCTCTCTCTCTCTCTTTCTCCTTCTCTCTCTCTCTTTCTCCTTCTCTCTCTCTCTCTTTCTCCTTCTCTCTCTCTCTCTCTCTCTCTCTCTCTCTCTCTCTCTCTCTCTCTCTCTCTCTCTCTCTCTCTCTCTCTCTCTCTCTCTCTCTCTCTCTCTCTCTCTCTCTCTCTCTCTCTCTCTCTCTCTCTCTCTCTCTCTCTCTCTCTCTCTCTCTCTCTCTCTCTCTCTCTCTCTCTTTCTCCTTCTCTCTCTCTCTCTCTTTCTCCTTCTCTCTCTCTCTCTCTTTCTCCTTCTCTCTCTCTCTCTCTCTCTCTCTCTCTCTCTCTGTGAATCTCTCTCTCTCTCTCCCTCTCTCTGTGATTCTCTCTCTCTCTCTCCCTCCCCCCCCCCCCTCTCTCTCTCTCTCTCTCTCTCTCTCTCTCTCTCTCTCTCTCTCCCTCTCTCTGTGAATCTGTCTCTCTTGCTTTGTCTCGCTCTCTTTCCATCCCCTAGTCCAGAATTAAAAAAAAAAAAAAAATTGTTGACCTTTCCCCCTCATTCATATAAGATGTTGAGGTTTCAGGCTAAATATTTACGAGGTTAATTCATAATTATTCATTTTTGTACTGTAAATATGCAGAAGGTACACAACCAACTACAGTTTGTTTGGGTTTGTTTGATGTGGATTTCGTGTTCTTTTTTCCCTTTTTTTTTTTGGAGGGGGGGGGGAGGAGGCAGCTGCTGTGGCTGTTTTCATTTTCCAATTTTGTAGATTTTTTTTTTTTTTTTTTTTTTTTTTTTTTTTTTTAATGAATTCCAGTAACAGTTACTATAGATACGCTGAAAGTGACTGATTGTGGAAGGGGGTTTGGGGGGGGGGGGTGATGATGTGGATTATGGTGATTCTACTCTTGACAAGGACGTTGATGGTTATGATAGTGATGATGCTGATGTGATGATAATGGTGAAACTCTAATTACTATTGCAATTGCTACCAACAGTGACGCTGATAGTTGTAATGATAATGACAATATTTATATTAATAATAATGGAAACAGAATCATTAACTATATTGCCTTAGTGATGGCATTGGTAATCAGAATAATAACAGTATAATGTTAAGGATGGAAATTAATGAAAATGAAAAGGATAATATAATTAGCGTCTAATTTCCCAGATTGCGGAAAATATCAAGGAATACGTCTGAAATAGTTAAAATGTTTCCTTATGTTATCATAAAAAAATAAATAAATAAATTTATACATATATGTATACATATATGTATATGTATGTATATATATATATATATATATATATATATATATATATATATATATATATATATATATATATACACTACTGGCCAAAATTAACCGGCCACTATTTCACTTTTAGCTAAATTCTTATTCAAGGTTCAATTATTTGCCTGGCAATATTGCAAACGTAATGATATTGATAGAATATAAATAGCAATGTGTTGAGGGATAGTTTGATATATATTTAGGCTTATAATATCTCAGTTTGTCTAATAATATAGAGATTTTTGAATTGTGGAGCGAGAAACACTAAAAATTTACAGATTATTGGCAAACTTTGAGATTGCCAACCAGCTTCATTTGGACTAGCCTCGCTTTGCTTTTGGATCCTTGTTGCCTGGATACTCATATCAAGCACCCAGTGACCAAGCTTCTGCAATTTTCATCGATTTTTCAACGTTTTTACTGCAATTTCTCGAATTTTTGTTGTAAGTAAATATTTTTTCATCTTGAAATTGTGTTTTAATTCTTATTTGAAGTTTTTGAGGCTTTAAATTGAAAATAGATCGTCTTAGGACACTTTTGCAAGACTTAGGCCTATTTAAAGATGATTTTGCTTGACAGGTGATGATGGCTCCAGTTCTTAGACTGAGTATTGAAGACAGGATGAGAGTAGTTGTTCTCCATGAGGAAGGCTACAGTTGCAATAAAATTGCCCAAAAGCTGAGCACTGCAAGGTCCACTGCTCAGCAGATAGTGAAGAAGCACCAATAAACAGGCACAGTGAAGGACAGGGAAGGCAGAGGCAGAAAGAAGATCACCACAAAGAGAGAAGAAAGAGTAATCATCAAGGAAGCACTAAGAAACAGAAGGAAAACATCAAAGTCATTAGCAAATGAGCTA
>NW_028234414.1:2538472-2540972 GCF_977035675.1 Penaeus japonicus | reverse complement strand
CTCCTCCTCCTCCTCCTCCTCCCCCCTTCCCCCTTTCCCCTTCCTTTCCATCAGAGACTCCCCTCTCTCGACCCTCTCCACCTCCTCCTCCTCCTCCTTTTCCTCCCTTCCCCCTTTCCCCTTCCTTTCCATCAGAGACTCCCCTCTCTCGACCCTCTCCACCTCCTCCTCCTCCTCCTCCTCCTTTTCCTCCCTCCCCCTTTCCCCTTCCTTTCCATCAGAGACTCCCCTCTCTCGACCCTCTCCACCTCCTCCTCCTCCTCCTCCTTTTCCTCCCTTCCCCTTTTCCCCTTCCTTTCCATCAGAGACTCCCCTCTCTCGACCCTCTCCACCTCCTCCTCCTCCTCCTCCTCCTTTTCCTCCCTTCCCCCTTTCCCCTTCCTTTCCATCAGAGACTCCCCTCTCTCGACCCTCTCCACCTCCTCCTCCTCCTCCTTTTCCTCCCTTCCCCCTTTCCCCTTCCTCTCCATCAGAGACTCCCCTCTATCGACCCTCTCCACCTCCACCTCCCCCCTTCCCCCTTTCCCCTTCCTCTCCATCAGAGACTCCCCTCTCTCGACCCTCTCCACCTCCTCCTCCTCCTCCTCCCCCCTTTCCCCTTCCTCTCCATCTGCACACACAACAGCCATCACAAGGTAGAAGTTTTGATGAATTTCTTATGTCATATTTTGATTGGTTTCGAAAAAAAGTTTGAAATGCCCCCCCCCCCCCTCTCCTCATCCCTTCTCCCTCTCCCCCCAACATCTCCATCTCCTCCCACTCACCCACCCACCTTCATCCCCACCCTCGTCACCTACCCCTTCCACCCACACTTCGTACCCCTTACCCAACTAACCCGTCCCCCTCCCCCTCGCCCCCATCCCCATCCCCTTCCCCCCTCTCCCCCTCCCCCACCCCTTGCCCCTATCCTCACCCCCTCGTCCCCATCCCCACTACCCTCTCCACCTTGCCCCTATCCTCACCCCCTTCCCCCTCCCCCCTCCCCCCTCCCCTTCCCCCTCGCCCCCATCCCCACCACCCCCTCCACCTCGCCCCTATCCTCACCCCCTTCCCCCTCCCCTTCCCCCTCGCCCCCATCCCCACCACCCCCTCCACCTCGCCCCCTCGCCCCCATCCCCACCACCCCCTCCACCTCGCCCCTATCCTCACCCCCTTCCCCCTTCCCCCCTCCCCTTCCCTCTCGCCCCCTCCCCTCTCCCCCTCGCCCCCTCCCCTCACCCTCACGCAGCTGCTCTCGGCCACAGCTGCACAATGGCCCAGTATAAAGTGGCTCTCAAATGCAGCTGTTGAGGCCATCAAAATGAGGCGCCTCCATCGGACTGTTAGAGACCGACTTCTCTATAAGTTATGGCGTTCGCTCGGTCCTCGCACTCGCACTCGCACGCCCCCCCCCCCCTACCTCCGGTTTGGCCGAGGGGGACACTCTTTGGTTTTGCTTCGGGGTTTGGTGGGGGGAGGGGTGATAAGGTAAGGGGATAGCGCAGTTTTGGAAAGTATTGTCTATGCAACGTGTGTACATGCATGTGTATGTACACACACATATTTGTATATACATATATAAACATATATGTATATGATATATATAGATGTGTGTGTGTGTGTGTGTTTGTACATACGTATATTTGTACAACTATGTAAACATATTTCTATACCGGCGTGTGTGTGTGTGTGTTAATATCTATGTGTGTGTATGGACAGATAGATATATAACCGTCATCTGACAGGCAAATGTAATATTTGACTCTAAAATGAAAACCTTATTACTGTGGATATACCAAGGTAACTTTTACCCCCTAAAAGTAGACCTCCAGCCTCTCTAAACACTTACCGACGTGGTAAGTGTTATCCGAATTTATTCTTTAAGAACAGTATGAGTTACCTCGTCGGGGTTCTGTTCATCTGCGAGAACACACAAGAAGGGGCGTTGTATGGGTGTTTCTTTGTTCCTTTTAGGAAGTAAAGTGTTGCAAAAACAGAATTGTATCTCCGTCCCATCAGAAAATAAAAAGATGCAAAAAATAATTATAGCTTCGTCCCATTAAGAAGTAAAGTGTTGCAAAAACAGAATTGTATATTTGCCCCTTTAGGAAATAAAGTGTTGCAAATAAAGAATTGTATCTCCGTCCCATCAGAAAATAAAAAGATGGAAAAAATGATTATATCTTCGTCCCATTAAGAAGTAAAGTGTTGCAAAAACAGAATTGCATCTTCGTCCCTTCAGAAAGTAAAATATTGCAAAAATAATTGCATCTTAGTTCCTTTAGAAAGTAAAGTATTGCAAAAACAGAGTTATATCTTTGTCTCTTTAGGAAATAAAGTGTTTCAAAAACATAATTAGGAAGTGAAATGTTGAAAAAAATGTAACTTCGTCCCATTAGGAAGTAAAGTGTTGCAAAAACAGAATTGTATCTCCGTCCCATCAGAAAATAAAAAGATGTAAAAAAAAATTATTATATCTTTGTCCTTTTAGGAAATAAAGTGTTGCAAAAACAGAATTAGA
>NW_028234414.1:2536857-2538372 GCF_977035675.1 Penaeus japonicus | reverse complement strand
AGACCAAAAAAAATATCTAGACCAACCTGTGATAGGATGAGAAAGAAGCAAGGAAAGCCGCAGCCGCCAACAGGTCCGCTCGCCCCACTATGCCAGTTACCTGTTAAGGGACAGGTAAGGAAAACACAATGAAATCCTAATAAAGAGAAAAGGGAAAGAAAATTATTAGAGAGGAGAAAATTCAATTGGGAAAATTTAATTTGGAGATGGGACGAGTAAAGGAATCTTTTTGATAGGTGGATTAGCGTTATTCACAAGCTTTGTAAGGTATTTTCTGGAAATTCTACGCATATTGGCTGCCTATGTTCATTATCCGAAAACTTCTGAGAAAAGTAACCAAGTTTTAGACGTTGATCTCGGAGCATCTCGAGAGTTCCCAGAGGCACTAGAAATTTTGACAGATGTGACAACCATTCAGAAGCGTTGAAGCGGCAGCTGGGATATGATGTATTTTTATGCATTCTATTATTTTCTTACCAAGACTCCAATCTTGTCAGTAAAATGACTATATATTTTCACACATACACGCACATACAGACACACACACACACATATCTATCTATCTATCTATCTATCTATCTATATACATATATATAATAAATATATATATATATATATTATATCATATAATATAAATAGATATATATATATATAGATAATGAGAACATGCAGTAATTGCAGTACACGCATTTAAATTATAGGAATACAAAACTAATCCCTCCTCCTGCCCTGACCGCAGACTGCAGATTCCAAGGTCGTCAAGTGACAATCCCGGCTACTAACCCCAATAGAACCCACGACGACCCCACTTAATAGAATTGTCTAACTCAGATGCACCTTACAAACCATCATGGAACATAACCTACATGCTCTTAGCATGGCAGGTGATAGCGAGGTTTTACAGCAGACAATTCCCTTCCCGTGGGTACCTCGGGGCAGCAAATGAATTAGAAATTCAAGTCACAAATCTGTTACCGAGGTTATATCTCTATGTGAGAAGAAAGTAGAATGCAGTAACGCATTTGATATAGAAATACAAATTTTACCTTCCCTGACCGAGGTAAAATTACCCATATCTATAAATATATATATATTTAAGATATAATATATAATATATATATATAATAATAATATATATATATAATATATATTATAAATATATTCATATAATATATTAATATAATATATATATTATAATATATATATATATATATTTAAAAATTTTAATATATATATATATAATAATATATATATAGATATATATATACATATTATATACATATATATATATATATATATATACAAGTAACATATACCGCACAAACATATAAAATATATACGCATATATATATATACCGCACGACACATTAATATATATATATATATATAGTGTGTGTGTTGTGGTGTGTGTGTGTGGGGGTGGTGTGTATAACGGTATAACCACAATACACACACACCACTAACACACACTCACACACACACCATCGAACACACCACACGACACAACACACATAC
>NW_028234414.1:2524357-2526857 GCF_977035675.1 Penaeus japonicus | reverse complement strand
CGGAGGAGAAGAAATAGGTAGAAGAGAAAGAGAAAAACAATGTGGGTTTGGGAGGGCGAGGGAGAGAAGGATAGGAAGGGAGACGTACTTGGCTTGTCCTAGGAAGAAGCGAGGGAGATCGTAACGACCAGGGGGATGAAGACAGGGGGCAATATTTGAAGAAATAGGTAGAAGGGAAAGGGAAAAAAAAAGAAAAAAGAGTAGAAACAACCAAATATGGGTTGTAGGAGGGCGGAGGGGAGGGGAAGAGAGAAGGATAGGAAGGGAGACGTACTAGGATTGCCCTAGGAAGAAGCGAGGGAGATCGTAACGACCAGGGGGATGAAGACAGGGGGCAATATTTGAAGAAATAGGTAGAAGGGAAAGGGAAAGAGAAAAACAATATGGGTTTAGGAGGGCGAGGGAGAGAAGGATAGGAAGGGAGACGTACTAGGATTGCCCTAGGATGGAACGAGGGAGATCGTAACGACCAGGGGGATGTGGATTGAAGACTGGCGGCAATAATAATATTTCAAGAAACTAGGTTAGAATAGACGGGGAAAGGGAAGAAAGAGAAAAAAAAAGAGAAACAACAAATATGGATTTAGGTGGGCGGCGAGAGGGTGAGGAGGGGAGAAGGATAGGAAAAGGGAGAGACGGTCACTTGGCTTGTCCTAGGATGGAGCGAGGGAGATCGTAACGACCAGGGGGATGAAGACAGGGGGCAATATTTGAGGTTAATGGGACCGATTCTGCAAGGGAAACAGATAGAGAGAGAGAGAATAAAGGAAGAAGGCAAAGGGGAAAAATGAGGAAAAGGGTTAAAAGAATTGATAGAAAGGGGATAGAAGAGATTAGGGAAGGAGGAAGGAGGAAGGTTTGGCTGATGTTGGATCTTGAGATTATTAGTATTTTTTTTTTCTTCTTCTTCTTTCAAAAATCTGGTCTAAATCATAATGAATTCTCTACCACGAATCTCTCTCTGTTTGCTTGTTGTTGTTGTTTTTTTCTCTCTCTTTCTCTGTCTATCTATAATCGTCTCTCTCTCTTTCTTCATTTATCTTTCCCTCCCTCCATCTCTCTCTCTCTCCTCTTTCTTCATCTCTTAATTTATATTCTAGCACGAGTCTCTCTCTGTTTGCTTGTTTTTTTTTTCCCTTTCTGTGTCTATCTATAATCGTCTCTCTCTCTTACTTTATTTCTCTTTCCCTCCCTCCATCTCTCTCTCTCTCTCCTCTTTCTTCCTCTTTTTATTTCTATCCCCCCCTCTCTCTTCCTATCATCATATCTCTTTCCCTACCTCCATCTCTCTCTCTCTCCTCTTTCTTTCTCTCTTCATTTCTATCCACCCCCCTCTCTCTCTCTCTTCCTATCATCATATCTCTTTCCCTACCTCCATCTTTCTCTCTCCTCCTTCTTTCTCTCTTCATTTCTACCCCCCCCCCTCTCTCTCTCTTCCTATCATCATATCTCTTTCCCTACCTCCATCTCTCTCTCTCCTCTTTCTTTCTCTCTTCATTTCTATCCCCCCCCTCTCTCTCTTCCTCTCTTCATTTCTATTACCATACCTCCAACTCTCTCTCTCTCCTCTTTCTTTCTCTCTTCATTTCTATCCCCCCCCTCTCTCTCTCCCTAACCCTCCTCCCTCCCCCCCCTCTCACTCAAAGCTTATCAGACTATTCCATATTCAAAATCCGATGTCGAATTCCCATATATTAAATTCCGGGATCCACGCCAATCCAGCATCCTATGATTCCAATTCCAGTGACCCAGCATCCATCACGTACAAATTCCTAAATTCGGATGCCAGCGACCTTCATCACACACTACCAAGCGGAGACCATCATCACACAATCTGGATCACAATTCATGACCTAAGACCCACATAACAAAATACAATTTACGGTGTCCGGGAGGAGAGCCAAGCATCTCATTAAGTCTAGGGAAAGCTTGGTGATGACTGGTCGTCGTCGTCGTCAACAGGGAGAGCTTGAATGACAGACGAGACAAATAGCTCCGATCCCCACCTCCATCCTCACTCTCCCCCCCTCCCTTCCCTTCCTCCCCCCCCCTCCCCCGCCCCAGGTGATTATTCGCGATCTCTCTCTCTCTCTCTCCCTCAGGAGTGGCGACATGGGAAGGATTGTTGCCGAGTCTGGTAACAGTGCTTCCTCTTAGTCGGATCAGCTGGTGTGGTTTGGGATGGAGTGTTCTGTTAGTTTATGGGGCGACCGGTGGTGGCGCTGCTGTTGGGCCTTCGCTGCTTTGTTTATGTTTGTTTGTTTCCTCTTTGTTTATTGATTGGAGTGTTTATTGCTGGTACTTTCCCTTTTTCTTCGTATATGGTTATGTGTATCTCTTGGGTGTTTAGACACACACACACGCGTGCGCATACACACACACACACACACACACACACACACACACACACACACACACACACACACACACACACACACACACACACACACACACAGCCCCACACACACACACACACACACACACATATATATATATATAT
>NW_028234414.1:2502164-2509257 GCF_977035675.1 Penaeus japonicus | reverse complement strand
AAATATATATATATATATATATATATATATATATATATATATAATAATAAATAAATATATATATACATCTTAATTTAACCCACAATGTTAAGCACGTGTGTGTGTATGAGTTGGTATCATGTCACTTTTTTTCTTCACTCTTTCTCTCTCTTTTTTTGAGTTACTTCCGTATCTCGATGTGGAATATATATGAGTGTATTTGGCGAGTCAGTGTATACTTAGTTAGTCTGCACTTACGTTGAAAAGCTCTGAGTGTTTGCATACTCTCTCTCTCTCTCTCTATCTCTCTCTCTGTCTCTCTCTCTCTCTCTCTCTCTCTCTCTCTCTCTCTCTCTCTCTCTCTCTCTCTCTCTCTCTCTCTCTCCCTCTCGCGTTTTACCTCTCTCTCTCTCTTAATCTACTTCTCTGTCTCACTCTCTCTCTTTCTCAACGTGTCTCTCTCTCTCTCTCTCTCTCTCTCACTCTCGCGTTTTACCTCTCGCTCTCCCTTTCTCTTTCTCTTAATCTACTTCTCTGTCTCACTCTCTCCCTTTTTCAATCTGTTTTTCTGTCTCTCTCTCTTTCTCTTTCTCTCTCTCTCCCTCTGCCTTCTTTCAATCTGTTTCTCTCTTTTGCTCTCTTTCCCAATCGGTTTCTCTCTCTGTCTCTCTCTCTCTTCTTTCTCATAAATTCTATTCTCGTCTCTTTTTCATCGCTGTTGTTCTGCTCACTTCTTGTTGCGTTCAGTCTAAGTTTAAGGGGTTGTGCTTTGTTATTCCGTAAGCCACTATTACTTGTTTGTCGTTATTATGATTCATAATCATTTATTGTCAATTAATTCGCATAATAAACAAACGTTAATATATATCAGCAGGTTATTGGCATTTCCTCAAATCTGATTTTGTTTCAAAAGGAAGTGAGGATCGTTGGTATAACAGAGCTGAAATCAGTTTTGAAAATTTAAATAGAATTAGTAAATTGTGAAAATCATGAAAATGTAGATTGTGTCTTTGATTCTGTCTCTCTTTCTCTTTCTATTTTTCTATTTCTTTTTCTCTAACACTATCTTTCTTTCTCTTTCTCTATCTATTTTCCTATTTCCTTTACTCTAATACTATCTCTCTCCCTCGTCTCTCATCTCTCCTCTCTCCATCTCTTCACTACCCCCGTCTATTTATTTCTTCATTTTCTCTCTCATTCCCCCTTCGTTCTTCTTTTTCTCTTCACTCTCTCTCTCTCTCTCTCTCTCTCTCTCTCTCTCTCTCTATCTATCTATCTATCTTCATACACCCTCACCCTCTTTTTATCCCGTCTCTCTCTAACACAAACTTCTTTTCCTTTGCCAACTCGATTTAATTTCCCTTTTAATTTCCTTCGTTCACTGTGACCTTGCATAACGGCCTCGAGGAGAGACCATTACAACTCAGTGTGTTTATGGGGTTTATGCTCTTTTTTATCTATCTATTTATTTATTCATTTTTATTTATTTGTTTATCTATATATTTTCCTTTTTTTGCTGCTTGTGTATTAAGCATCAACATTGCAGTATCTACATAATATTTTAAAATACATCAGTTCTCTCAGTGTTAAATATGTTCCATCTCTCTTTCTCTCTCTTTTCATTTTTTTTCTAGAGTAAGAAAGTGAGGAGACTGAGAAAGAGACGGATAGAGAGAGAAGAAGGGAGAGGGCGTGAGAGTGAGAGAGAGAGAGAGCGCGCGAGAGAGTGGAGACGAGAGGAGACAAGGGGGGGGGGGGGGGAAAGAGGTCGGTCGGGTGTAATAATAAGGGTGGTTGGTAGATATACGAGGCGGGGTAAGAGGTGTCGGGAGTGTGAAAGGGGGTATAGGGGGTATTTAAGAGATGGAGGGTGAGGAGATATAAGAAAGAGAGATAACGTACACGGCAAATTAGTTACAGAAAGGATATATATATATATATATATATATATATATATATATATATATATATATATATATATATGAAGCTGTCCATCCTATCTGTAACATCAATTTTGAGATAATGTACCATTTTCCTTATCGCTACTATTACCATCATCATTATCATTATCATTAATATCAAAACAATCATTATAACTATTTCGACATGTGTGTTTATCGAGCATGTTTTCTTCAACATTTTCTATGGAATAACAAAGTTTTAAAACGTTTTCTATGATATTTCTCACTAATTCAAGGGGAGACTAATGTTTTTTTTTCTTCAGATATATGCTTTAGACATGATATGGGATAATGATATGCTTTTAATAGATATAATAAGGATGGAATAGCCTTATCAAATAAGAGTATGTTGCAATAATATGGCTTTGTTTTAATATCGAACTGAATTGAACTGAAAATTATTTTCCTAACGATGTATAAACAGATATGGAAAGAGAGAGAGAGTGAGTGAGAGAGAAGCAGAGTGCTGTGAGAGGGAGAGGAGAAGAGAGAGAGCGTCGCGGATAGGATGAGGAGCAAGAAGAGTATTGAGGTGAGAGGAGCTGGAGAGAGGATGTTGCGATGAGGAGAAGAGAGAGAGAGAGTTTGAGAGAGAGAGAGATGAGGAGAGAGAGAGAAGGGGGAGAGAGAACGAGAGGGAGAGAGAAAGAGAGAGGAGGAGAAGGAGAGAAGAAGAGAAAGAGAGAGAGAGAGAGAGAGAGAGGGGAGGAGAGGGGGAGAAGGAGGGAGGGGAGGGGGGGGGGGGGGGAGGAAGAAGGGGAGGAGTAGAGAAGAGGGGCGGAGAGAGGAGAGGTGAGAGGGAGAAGGGAGGGAGAGAGAGAGCGGAGGGAGGGAAAGATAAATAGATAGATGGAGAGAGATTGAGAGAGAGAGAGAGAGAGAGAGGAAAGGGGGTAGAGAAAGGTAGATAGAAAGAAAGAGAGAGAGAGCGGAGGGAGGGAAAGATAAATAGATAGAGAGAGAGAGAGAAAGAGAGAGAGGAGAAAGGGGGAGAGAAAGATAGATAGAAAGAGAGAGAGAGCGTAGGGAAAGATAGATAGAGAGAGTGAGAGAGATTTCTTTCCTGGAAGCTATGAGTCCATAGAGCAAGTAAATAAACTCATAAAAAATATATATATTCATGAATAAAAGAGTCCTACTGTAAACAAATTTATTCCATGCGGGTGATTAATGTCTTCTGATGATTGATAAAAATAATCATTATCTTTTAATCACGAGTCTTTGATTATCATTGTTATTGGCGATAACTTGAATCCTCCCCCCCTTAACCCATTCACCCCCCCTTTCAACCCTTTCATCCCCCTCCCGCCACCCTCCCCATTCACCCCACCCCTTTCTTCCCTTTCACCCCCCTCCCCATCAACCCCCTTCCTACCCTTTCACCCCCTCCCCCCTCAACCCATTCACCCCCCTTTCAACCTTTCACCCCCCTCCCGCTACCCTCCCCATTCAACCCCCCTTTCTTCCCTTTCACCCCCCTCCCGCCACCATCCCCATTCAACCCCCCTTTCTTCCCCCTCCCGCCACCCTCCCCATTCAACCCCCCTTTCTTCCCTTTCACCCCCCTCCCGCCACCATCCCCATTCAACCCCCCTTTCTTCCCTTTCACCCCCCTCCCCCTCAACCCCCTTCCTACCCTTTCACTCCCCTCCCCCCTCAACCCATTCACCCCCCATTTCAACCCTTTCAAACCCTCCCTCCGATTCATCCACCCCATTCACCCCCCTTTCTTCCCTTTCACCCCCCTCCCCCTCAACCCCCCTTCCTACCCTTTCACCCCCTCCCCCCTCACCCCATTCACCCCCCTCTTTCTTACCTTTCACCCCCACCCGCCCCACCCACCCCATAACAACCCCCCTTTCTTCCCTTTCACCCCCCTCCCCCTCAACCCCCTTCCTACCCTTTCACTCCCCTCCCCCCTCAACCCATTCACCCCCCCTTTCTTCCCTTTCACCCCCCTCCCGTCATCATCCCCATTCAACCCCCCTTTCTTCCCTTTCACCCCCCTCCCCCTCAACCCCCTTCCTACCCTTTCACTCCCCTCCCCCCTCAACCCATTCACCCCCCCTTTCTTCCCTTTCACCCCCCTCCCGCCACCCTCCCCATTCAACCCCCCTTTCTTCCCTTTCACCCCCCTCCCCCTCAACCCCCTTCCTACCCTTTCACTCCCCTCCCCCCTCAACCCATTCACCCCCCCTTTCAACCCTTTCACCCCCCTCCCGCCACCCTCCCCATTCAACCCCCCTTTCTTCCCTTTCACCCCCCTCCCCCTCAACCCCCTTCCTACCCTTTCACTCCCCTCCCCCCTCAACCCATTCACCCCCCCTTTCAACCCTTTCACCCCCCTCCCGCCACCATCTCCATTCAACCCCCCTTTCTTCCCTTTCACCCCCCTCCCGCCACCCTCCCCATTCAACCCCCCTTTCTTCCCTTTCACCCCCCTCCCCCTCAACCCTCTTCCTACCCTTTCACTCCCCTCCCCCCTCAACCCATTCACCCCCCCTTTCAACCCTTTCACCCCCCTCCCGCCACCCTCCCCATTCAACCCTTTCACCCCCTCCCCCCTCAACCCATTCACCCCCCCTTTCAACCCTTTCACATCACCAACACCCCATTAAACCCCCCTCCCCATGCTACCAGATTTTACGATCGTATTCCCCCTCCCGCCACCCTCCCCCCCCAACCCCCCTTTCTTCCCCCTCCCGCCACCCTCCCCATTCACCCCCCCTTTCTTTCCTTTCCCCCCCCTCCCCCTCCCCCCCCCCTCCTACCCTTTCCCCCCCTCCCCCCTCAACCCATTCACCCCCCCTTTCAACCCTTTCACCCCCCTCCCGCCACCATCCCCATTCAACCCCCCTTTCTTCCCTTTCACCCCCCCCCTCCCCATCCACCTTCAACCCGCCCATCACCCCTTCACTCCACCCTCCCCCCTCAACCCACCTTTTCTACTCTTTCATCCCCCCCCCCCCCCCCCCCCTTCACCCCTTCCCCCCCCCCCCCGCCACCCTTTCCCCCCCCTCCCCCTCAACCCCCCCTTCCTACCCTTTCACCCCCTCCCCCCTCAATCCATTCACCCCCTCCCGCCACACTCCCCATCTCCCCCCCCCCCCTTACTCCATTAAATCACAAATAAATTACTTACGTCAATAGAGCCATCCCGTGTTTTAAGAAATGGAGTGTTTATATTCCATCAAAACAGCCACGAATTTGGCATCGTAATCAAATGCCAGCTGTGTGTACGTGCGTGTGTGTGTGTGTGTGTTTCTGTGTGTGTGTGTGTTTGTGTGTGTGTATGTGTGTTTCTGTGTGTGTGTTTGTGCGTGTGTGTGTGTGTGTGTGTGTGTGTTTGTGTGTCTGTATGTGTGTGTGTGTGTGCGTGTGTGTGTGTGTGTGCGTGTGTGTGTGTGTGTGTGTTTGTGTGTCTGTAATTGTGTGTGTGTGTGTGTGTGTGTGTGTGTGTGTGTGTGTTTCTGTGTGTGTACGTGCGTGTGTGTGTGTGCAGTCGCATTTGCATTGGCAAATATATATTTCAAGCTAATGCATGTTATCATCTACTTGATTTCTGAATTAAATTGGTAGCAATTTCACTTACCATATTAATTCATATATTAGTTATATCAAGGATATAAAAGAGTGATCCTCAGAACCGTATAACAGCGCCATCCATCCACCTCACTCTACCTTTCCTGCTCTCTAGTTCTCTCTTTCTCTCTCTAACTTCTCTTCTCTCTCTCTCTTTAACTTTCCTTCTCTATATCTCTCTATCTTTCTCTCTCTCTCTCTCTAAATTTCCTTCTCTCTCTCTATCTTTAGCTTTCCTTCCATCTCTCTCTCTCTCTAAATTTCCTTCTCTCTCTCTCTTTATCTTTCCTTTTCTCTCTCTCTCTCTCTCTCCAGCTTTCTCTCTCTCTCTCTCTCTTTAGCTTTTCTTTTCTCTCTCTCTCTCTCTCTCTCTCTCTCTCTCTCTCTCTCTCTCTCTCTCTATATATATATATATATATATATATATATATATATATAGCTTTCATCTCTCTCTCTCTCTTCTTAACTTTGCTTCTCTCTCTCTTTAACTTTCTTTCTCTCTCTCTCTTCAACTTTTTTTTTCTCTCTCTCTCCTCTCTCTCACTCTTTTCCTACATAATAGTAAAGATAAATTAAGTCTAAGAAAAACTGCTCTGAATTTCTGTTTCATTAAACGATAGAATTCTATCAAAACATTACATGAAACTGATTGTTACACATTGGGGTGTAATACAAACCGACTCCTTCGAAGAAACAAAAAGGAAAGTGCGCCAAACTAACAATAAATAAATAAATATATATATATATATATTATATTTATATATATAATATATATATATTTTTTTTTTTTTTTTTTTTTTTTTTTTTTTTTTTTTTTTTTTTTTTTTTTTTTTCTTCTTCTTCTTCTTCTTTTTCTTTTTCTTTCTTTCTTTCTTTTCTTTCTTTCTTTCTTTCTTTTTTCTTCTTCTTCTTCTTTTCTTTTCTTTTTTTTCTTTTTTTTTTTCTTCTCTCTCCCTTTTTTATTACGAAGAAATATCATCTAAGAAACACCATCATATAAATCTGTTTGTTTTCGCTATTGAATCAGTAACTTCATCCCATGGTTTTGCTTACTTAATAATTCATGCAAAACTGTTTTGCTTTGGTTACTCCACTCCGAGCAAATTATACAGTAAGCTTAGCATAACTAATGCCCGTGCCTCTTTTCATGCCCTGAACCTGTGATTCTCGTTACTTGTCATTTAGGCATTTGTTTCTTTACTTCTATGGCATAGAAGTTTTTGAACGAAATAATGTTTGATACGTTGAATTTTTATGTGCGTATATAAATAATTAGGTAAGTGAATAAATATGATCACACACACACACACACACACACACACACACACACATATATATATATATGTACACATATCTTCAATAACATTTTTCAGTTACCCCATCTCATCTCATCATCATTATCTATGCAATAAAATTCCTTCCAAATTAAACGTACTTTTATAGAAGAGGAATAACATAAAGAAAAATTCATATAAATATATGTGTTACGTTAAAAACCCAGATGAAGTAAATATACCATAGGACTGAAGACTCGCAGAGAAATTACAAGTGAATAACGGGAGAAGGATAAA
>NW_028234414.1:2424825-2427325 GCF_977035675.1 Penaeus japonicus | reverse complement strand
TAATTCTTTTTTATTGTCTAATTTTGGGTATCTATTACATGTATGCTTGTTTTTTTTTCTGTATTTGTGTGTACGTGGTGCCTTTTATTATGCTAGATGAGTCGTCATTATTGGCGTACACTAATTACAAAAATGTTTTGAACGAAAAAAAAAACAAAAACAAAAAAAACGAAAAACAAGATTATACCAAAAATAGTTTGAACGAAAAATAAGATTATACCAAAAATAGGTTGAACGAAAAAAAAAGGACACCAAAAATGGGATGGACGAGATTTGAAGTTAACAAGCATCTACCCCAAAGAGAAAGAAGAAGAAGAAAAAAAGAAAGAAAAAAATAAATCAACTTTTCATTAGGCATAGCACAAACTCGTCCCTTACCCATTCGATCATGAAAGGGGAAAAAAAAGAAGAAAATAAATTAAACGAAGAAAATAACAGAAAACGAATCAATCTCGTGAACAAACCTTATTAAAGTGATGCGCGTTCACCCAACAGTGTTCCAGAACTTGGAGGTTGGATGAGGGGGTTTCGCTTGAAGGGGGGGAAGGGGGGTAGGATAGAGTTAAGGCGAGATTAAAGGGGCCGGAAGGGAGTGGGGGATGGTGGAGGGGGAAGGGAGAAGACCGGTTTAGGGAGAAGAGGTGAGGGAGAAAGGGAGGAAGGGAGAAAGGAGGTGAGGGAGGGGTTGGGGTTCAAGTGGAGGAGGGAAGGGAGTTGAGGAGGGGGGGGGGGTAGGGATGCTGGAGAAAGGAGGAGGGATAAAGGAGTTGAATGTAGGGGGGAAGGGGGGGAGGGGGAGGGGGAAGAGAGACGTTGATAGGAGGAGGGGTGGGGAGGAAGGAGGGGGATAGGAGGAGGGGTGAGGAGGGATGGAGGGGGAATAGGAAGGGAGTTGGGGATGGAGGGGAATAGGAGGAGGGGTGAGGAGGGAGGGAGGTGGAATAGGAAGAGAATTAAGGAGGGAGGGATGGAGAGGGAGTAGGAAGAGGGGTGAGAAGGGAGGGAGGGGGGATAGGAGGGAGGGAGGTGGAATAGGAAGGGAATTAGGGAGGGAGGGATGGAGGGGGAATAAGAAGAGGGGCATGGAGGGTTGAATGTAGGGGGAAGAGGAAGAGGAAGAGGAAGAGGGGTGAGGAAGAAGGGAGAGAGGAGAAGAGGATAAGGGGGGGCTTCGGGAATCTTCGTTTCTTCTCCAAACCAATATCCGCCGGGAAATTTCCGGTGAGAGCCGTCTGCTGCTTCCCATTGCCTTCTCTTCCTCCTTCACCTCTGATTCTTAATCCTCCTCCTTCACTTCTTCCCCCTCCTCCTCCACTTCTTCTTTTATATCTTCTCTCGCCTACCCCGTCTCCTCCTCAATTAGAGAGATATACCTCTTTAGTCTTCCTCAATCTAATCCTCCCCACCATCCTCATTACCATCATTGTCCTCATCATTACCATCATCTTCCTCCCCATCACCATCCTTCTCCTCCTCCTCATCATCTTCCTACTCATCACCTTCCTCATTACCACTGTCAGCATCCTCATCGCCATTACCACCTTCCTCATCATTAAAATCATCTCCTTCATCATCATCCTCATCTTTCCCCTCCTCACCATCCTCCTCATCATCACCAGCATTTTCCTCCTCATCAACACCACCTTCCTATTCATCACAATCATCTTCCTCCTCCTCATCATCACCACCGTCCTCCTTATCATAATCATCTTCCTCATCATCACAAACATCTTCCTCATCATCCTCATCACTACCTTTCTCTTCATCACAATCTCTACAATCCTCATCATCACCATCATCACACTCATCTTCCTCCTCATCATCACTTCAACCGTATCTCCATCATCCCCACTCTACAATCCTCCTCATCACCCACAACCAACCCTCCACATCCTCTCATCATCACCCTCCCCGTCTCCCTCCAGCACATCTCGCCGCAACTCCAGGGAAAACACAGACACACACCTACAGACACACACACGTACACACGTACACACACACACACACATACGTACACACACTCTTAAGCCTCCTTTGACCTCACTCGATCAGCATACACGGGGGTTTTGCGTCGAACTAGAAACGAGATGTTTGGATTGCTTTTCTTTTGAGGGGGGTGGAGGGGGTGGGGGTGGGGGGGGGGGGGGTGAGACGCGGTGTTTGATTGGCTGCTCTTTTTCTCGGGGTTTACATGGATTTGTGTATGTTCAACTCATACGCACACATGCAAACACAAACACACACATACACACAGAAATATATATAAATATGTATATATATATATTATATATATATATATATATATATATTATATATATATATATATATATATATCATATAATATATATATCATATAATGAATATATAGTATTATATCTTATATATATATATATATATATATATATATATATATATATTTATATTATATATATATATATATATATATATATATATAAATATATAATATATATATATATATATATATATTATATATATAATT
>NW_028234414.1:2417397-2419897 GCF_977035675.1 Penaeus japonicus | reverse complement strand
TCTCTCCCTCTCTCTCTCTCTCCTCTCCACACCACACACACACACACACACACAAACAACACACACACACACACACACACAAAACACACACACACTATTATATATAGATTTATATATATATATATATATATAGAACATATATTAATATAAATATATATATAAAAAGTATATATCTATGTGTGTGGTGTGTGTGTGTATATAGGTCGATTATATGATTATATATATTTATATATATATTTTTTATATATTACATGATTTTCTCTTTTTATATATTTATATATAGTAAACATCTATTTATTAATACATATATATATATCTATAACTATATATATATATATTATTATACTATAAATTATATACATGTCATAATACCTTACATATACAAATACATATACATAAGTAAATATATATATATATATATATACATAAACATATATATATACATATACATATACATATACATATATATATACATATACAGAAATAAATAAATATATATACATATATATATATATATATATATATATATATATATATCCACACACCAGCACATAGAGTACATGAATTGCATACCAATGAATGCACGCAAGGAAATAGTGGCGGGCACCACCGACACACCGACGCAAATGCAAGGTTCCGTCCGTGCTTTCCTCCCCCAGCCAGGAGAGTTTGCACAGGTGCGCGCACTCGCATTCCGCCTCATTCATAAAGTGGCCAGATTCGCACGTGGCAGCTCACAACACCTAGCAAGGACACCCCGTCGAAAACTGGGTCAAAAGACGTACCCGCTGCGCGTCGGAAAAAATGTAAACAAGAAGCAAGCCCACATCCCCTTTACCCAAGGCCTCAGACGGCAAAGCTGGCCATTGATTTTCCGGTTACCATTCTCTCTAGTGCCACGGCAAGTCCGTTCTCCTTTATAAGCGGGCTGTTTGCCCATCGCTGTACAAAATATGCCTTGCCTCACTTAAGTTTAAGGGCCAGTTTACGTTGTGTTGTATAAACACAGCGACCGGCGCTGTACAAATACCACCTTTTCCCTCGTATGCATAAGGACCATTTTGCGTCGCGGCTTTAATTAGCATACGTAAATTGTATACAACTCCAGCCTTATTCACGCAATCAACAGAGACTTATATTCTTTTTCCATTGGCATAAATGTGCAAATGAAACTAGGATACCTAGCTGTAAGGGTCATTTTACACAACGGCACATAAATATAATGAATGTAATTACCCTAAATGAGCACTATTTCACCTCGGCGTAGGTATCATTTCGTATTTTATTTGTTAGTTTTAGATAAAAGAGCGAAAGGGAAAGCTTTAGTGTTATGCATTTTGAAATCCACGCAACACCTCTGCAGCTTCACGCTTTGGGAAGCCCGCAGATTTCCAGACAGAAATTTTTGTTGACATTATAACGGGACGAAGAGGATTGTGATCGATTTTTTTTTCGGGAGTTATTTGGTTAAACGAATAGGCTACAAGGCGTGATTGCATGTTTGCATGTTCTGTTTGCCTTTAAAAGCGAGAGTTAATTGAATTTTGAGATTCTCGGTGATTTCTTCCAATATTTAAAAGTGAAAATAATAAAAAGGGGAAGGATGGAATTGTAAAAAAGTAGTGAATGCGTAGTAAAAAAACATATGGACACCATGACTACATACATCCCTGATTGTATGTATGTGTGTGTGTATATATAGTAAAAATATAAATATAATATAAAACTAACTATATATTATAAATATATATATATTATTAATAGTTATAATATATTATTTTATTATTTATTTCTTATTTGTAAATGTTTTGTATGTATATATGTATATAATATATATGTATATATATCTATATAAAATATAGTTCTATAATTTATTGATTTATATGTTATATGTTTATATGTATTGTATATATATATATATATATTATATATTATATATATATTATATTTTAAATATATGTTATATATACATATGTATAAAATATATATACATGTACATAATATATATTATATATATATATACATATATATATCATTATATATACTTAATATATATATATAGATATATATTATATATATATAAGGATACATATATACATATATCTGTCTATCTATCCATCTATCTATCTATCTATTCTTTGTGCAACACATACACACAGACACACACACGCCCACACTACACACCACACACACCACACCACACCACACCACACCCACACACACACACACACCCAAAATATATATATATATATTATATATATATATATATAGCATTATATATGTTAAATATATATATATATTCTATATATCTATATATATATTATTAAAATAATGTATATATCTATATCTCTCTCTATATATATATAAAATATATATGTATGTATGTGAATAGTGTACATATATATAAATATATATATATATATAAATATAATATATCTCTATATCTATAATAAAACATATATCTATACATATTAAGATAATTATATCTACAATATATATA
>NW_028234414.1:2407423-2412423 GCF_977035675.1 Penaeus japonicus | reverse complement strand
TATATATTTTGTGTGTGTATGTGTATACAAATACACACACACACACACACATACATACACACATATATATAAATATATATATATATATATATATATATATATATATATATATATATATATATATATATGGGGGCTCGGTGGCCGACTGGTTAGAGCATCGGACTGTGAAATGACGAGGATCTGAGATACAATTAGGCCCAGTAGGTGGGGTATCCGGCCACAAGACTCTTGAGAGGCCTACGTCCTGCAGTGGAATGATACAGGCTGATGGAGAGAGAGAGAGAAAAAAAAAAAAAAAAAAAAAAAAAAAAAAAAAAAAAAAAAAAAATATATATATATATATATATATATATATATATATTGTCAGTGGATTAAGATCTACTTTCCTATATTGTCGGTGGATTAAGGTCTATTTTCCCATATTTTTTTTGGAAAATGAAATACGGGAAATACTGACTCCTGTGTTTTTGATAAAATGGAACATAGAAAAAGTGAAAGGAATCTCAGTTTCCGTATTCTCATTCTAGCCTTTTTTTTCTGTGTGTGTTTTCAGAAAATACTCGACATAGCGTGCAGTGCCATGACCCCTGTGATCCAGCTTCTTGGCTTAAGCAGTGGTGACTCCCCTGTGATCCAACATATTCAGGTGTGCTGTCAGGCCCCTGTGATCCAACATATGGTCATATATAGCATCGGCCCCTCAGCACAGCGTGTGAGCGTACGGAGTGTCGAGTGTCGGTCACTAAAACATTTTGCAATGTTGAAAACCATAATTTACAATATATATTTATTTTTGTGAAATAAATACACTTTTTCTGTATAAACATTTCTTTTCTCCTTCATAGCTAATGAGGATCAATAACAGATATCACATATACAAATATTAATAGTAAATGAATTTTAAATGAACATGTACTGGAAAATAATATAAATCCCGTATCACTGAAATAATATCTATATCTTATAAACAAATAATCCAAAAAAGAACCAACTACACACACACACACACATATATATATATATATATATATATATATATATATATATATATATATATATATATACATATATATAATTTCCAGCCTTGAGGTAAGAAAAACTTTCTTCGGTGTAGCAAAAAACAGAAGCAATCTTCAAAAACTTCTTTATTACAAATTGGAACCAAACGTTTCGAGTGTTCAAACACTCATCATCAGTGGTTTTAACTGTAAAAAAAAAAAAAAAAAAAATCAATTATACTTCAACAAAAAATGCACAATATATAATATATTTTACATGTTAAATTGTGGTAATGCCACAGAGGTAAATTGGGAGTTCAAAAAATGGTAGAACAACAAATACGTACAATATCCGTTAGAACATTCGAATTATACAAAGGTTGAAATTACAATCAAAAAGTTATAAATTTTCTTATGAGAACAATTGGAACACTCCTATGACTTAATATATATGTGTTGACTAAGAAATATCACAGAAATTTATATAAATAACAAGACAAATAGGTGAGAAAACGTATGACTAGGCTCAAGCGTCTGAGTGACAAAAAGCTGATTGAACAAAAAGTCTATTAAAATTGAAAATTACTTCTAAAAACCATCAAATGCCAAATATAAAGGTACAAGAATACTTCATGAAACAGATTAAGTAGCTAGAGATAATACTAACCAAGAAATCCAAAGAAGAATAATGAAAAACACGGGAGCTTGACGTCCATAACAAGACCTCAACGAGGCAGTGGAGCGTCTGGGCGTTCCGAGAGGCAAACAAAAGCCTATCGGAATGCGAAACAAAGAAAATGGGATAATGGACTACTATTTTAAAATTTCAACATCAGTAGAAGGAGTATATTCATTAAGGTTCGGTTTTAATTTCCAAATCCATAGGCTTTCCAGTATATTCAAATCATAATCTGTATTTGCCGAGTCTAAAATTTCAAAAGAGTCATAGTTAAATGGATGACTATTAGTTAAAGAATGGCTTCTAATTAAGGATTTAGTTAGATTTGATAATTTTAAGTTATTATTAACCTCCGCTTCCCAGTTGGAAGTTCAACTGCTTACATTATATATATATATATATATATATATATATATATATATATATATATATATATATATATATATATATATGTGTGTGTATGTATACATATGTATATGTATATATATGTGTATATATATATATATATATATATATATATATATATATATATATATACACACACACACACACACACACCTGCCTCTTTACCTATACGTTCACCAATATATCCATATATCCATCATTTCATCTATGAATAAGGTTTATCTCTTTCCATATAACAGGATTATGTTGTCTTAATGTAAAACACTTGCTAGCTCTGCCTACATATAGGGTCTATATATAGATAGATAGATAGATAGATAACGTAATATAACTCTCAGTGTGGTCATATAAGAATAAGTCAACAGAATCAGTTAGTTTAAGTTTTATAATGTACATCTTTTACAAAACTCTCTTACGTGACAATATGCAATAACTTAAATGTAATTGTTCATTTTTATATTGTAGTTTATTCTAGATGATACTGTATTGTGTAACTGATTATCCTAAAATGCTTACGTCCATACCAATGTTAAGTTCACTACTTAAGCTTTCATTTTTCAACAATTCTATTTATTGTTAGAATACAACCAGGTTTACTTATCTGCTGTGATGTGACATACATTACAATACACTTAATCTGCCAATTAACTGTTTATCACTTGTTTAACAATAAAACTAGAACCAAATGATTTGTGCCGTTTATTTTATGTACCTGTATATTTTAACTTGAAACTTTATACTTTTTTTTCCTCTTTCTCTCTTTTTCTCTCTTTCTCTCCAACCCCTCCCCCCCCAACTCTCTCTTTCTCTCTCTCTCTCTCTCTCTCTCTCTCTCTCTATATATATATATATATATATATATATATATATATATATATATATATATATATATATATATATATATATATATATATATATACATCACTCCCTCCCTCTCTCTCCCTCTAGATAACTAGATGACTTTATACTTTTTTTTTCTTTCTCTCTATCTCTATCACTCCCTCTCTCTCTGTCTCTGTCTCTCTCTAGATAACTAGATAACTTTATACTTTTTCTCTTTCTCTCTCTCCCTCTCCCTCTGTCTCTCTCTCTATCACTCCCTCTCTCTGTCTCTCCCTATCACCCCCCCCCCCTCTCTCTCTCTTTCTCTTTCTCCCTCTCTCTCTCTCTCAATCACTCCCCCCCCCCCTCTCTTTCTCTCTCTCTCTCTCTCTCTCTCTCTCTCTCTCTCGATTTACAATACTATGACACACAGCATATACATTAACATCAGCCATTAATGAGCACCACTGTTAATCAGATATTCACTCAAATACCAACATTAGCTAATCCAATCAGGCCAGAAATTGACGACTTTGACCGATATGAGTGACATCTGAGTTATGGATTGATTGACAGCGGTGATGAAGTCCAACGTGGAACTCTGCTGGCGATGATGGCGTAATGTGCAACATCAGGCAGGAACGTTGCAATATATAGTGGATGGCGGGAAAAATGGGGAGAGGAACTGATGTGGGAAAGGGATGTGGATAGGCATGCTGTAATAGAGATGGAGAGGGGGGAGGGGGAAAATAGGAGAGAGGGAGTGAGAGAGAGAGAGGGGGGGTGGGGGGGAAGGAGGGAATTCAAATTCAAAACACTTTATTCCGTAAATTACAATGGTTATTCTTACACAAATACAAATATATTTATACTTGAAGAGTAAAGAGAAATTTACAAAAGTTGTTCATGTTTTTAATGCTTTCTGGCAACAAGTTTTACATTTTCAGACCACTAATTTGCATCTGTCCTGCCCCTGTTTCTGTATTTGACCTTTTTACAAATAGGGTATTTACCTGGCGTGTTTGGATGCCAACTATATTCCCTACAGTTTGCAGGGGGAATAACCATGGTGGATAGAGTCCATGTATCAATTTGTAGGTAAAGAGACAGTTATCATAACTACACTTAGGATGAACTTTTAAACAGCTTAATTTTTGTATATATAGGGTAATGATCGAATTTACTAACATTACCCAGTGCAACTCTTGTAGCAAAGTTTTTTTTATTATTTATTTATTTATTTTTTTTTTTTTTTTTGTACTTTTTTGCCTTTGGGTTTTGTTGGTTGAACCCTAAACATTTGAACAGTAGTTTATTATGCTAAGAGCTAGTGTTTGTACGACCATGATTCTAGTATCCGTAGTGATTTGATTTTTTATGTGATTTAGAAATATTAATGTGCCCACCACCATTACTTTCCTGTATATGTTATCAACGTGTGTTTCAAATGTCATGTATCTGTCCAAGTGTACTCCTAAACTTTTCACAGAAATGTTTGGTTTGATAGGGTGGCCGTCGAATTCTATGGTTGTGTCGATGGGGATTTGGGCAATGTTCTGTCGACTACCTATGAATATGCATGGAGTTTTATGGGATTTAATTTAAGACCGTTACTTTCAAAATATATTTTAGCTTGTGTAAGAGTGTTTTGAGTATTTCTTATTAATGTATTTAAGGTTTTTACTTAGTCACTATGAAGAAACTGTGAATCATCGGCGTACTCCACTAGAAGGCATTTATGAGCAATGGATGATAAGTCATCTATGGAAATTGTAAATAGGATTGGGCCTAAAGTAGATCCTTGTGGAACACCAAAATATATTGGTTGTTTCGATGATATGTTTTAATTAATTTTTACAGATCGAGTTCTAGCATTTAGATCGCTGCTAAACCAAAAACAATTATTTCTATGAGATCACAGTTTGTTTTTAAGAATTTTGTGATTCACACTGTTAAAAGCTTTGGAAAGATCACATAATGTGAATAAATTTACTTGATTTTTGGTCTATGTTACCAGTTATCTGTAATAACGCTGTTTCAGTGGATAACTTATTTCTAAAGCCATGTTATGTTTTAGATAATAGGTTATTGGCCTC
>NW_028234414.1:2389923-2394923 GCF_977035675.1 Penaeus japonicus | reverse complement strand
ATATATGAACCAAAGTTGCTTTTAAGGTTAGTTAATTAGCAATTGAATTTCAGTAGAAGAGGGAAATCTGAAGTGCTTTTAAGTTGCACAGTTTTGCTTGAGATGTAAAATATATTTGATTGTGTGAGAACAAATGGATTTTAAACAGGTAGATACTAGATATATTACTATTACAACTGCTGCAACTACTACTACTACTACTACTACTAACAATACTACAACTACTACAAACACTACTACTACTACTACTATTACTATTGATACTACTACTATTACTATTGATACTACTACTGTTATTACTGCTACTACTACTGCTACCACTATAGCTACTATTTCTACTGCTACTATTGTTGTTGCTGATGCTAATACTACCGCTACTTCTACTGCTGTTACTGCTACTACTACCCCTACTACTTCTACCACTATGGCTACTTATTCTGATGCGGCTGATGCTACAACTTCTGATAATGCTACTACTACTACTACTACTGCTACAACAACAACTACTATTACCACGCATCTACCACTACGACTATGGCTAGTATTCCTACTACTCTCTCTCTCTCTCTCTCTCTCTCTGTATATATATATATATATATATATATATATGTATATATATATATATATATATATATATATATATATTACAACCCATCTTCTTTTTTTTTTTTAAAATTTTATTTCCCATTGACAAAGATGTTTTCTAAGAATTTACTTGTTTTCTTTTATTCCACTCGTTAGAATTAGATGAAAGATAAGGCCCATACTCATTAAAAATGTATAAAGATATGCCCCCACCTATTAACAACACATAAGATATACTCCGACTGATTAGATAAAAAAAATCCCCCTCCCTCCCCCCCAACGCACTTTGGATATGGGCCAATCAGATCAACGGACGGGTTAGTCCAGCCAATCAGAATCACTCAATGAGTAGGATACTTCACGTCCCTGCCACCCCCCCCCCCCCCCCCGCGCACTTGCCCCCGTCCTATCCCCTTGCTATCACCTGTCCCCCCGACCCCCTGCCCCTACCCCCGCCCCCTCATCAGGTCTCGCACGGTCTCTTAATTAAGAGACAATTATCCATATCCTGTGGCGGTGTTGATCCCGGGAGTGCAAGGTCGTTTTTAGGATATTTTCATGTGTCTCGAGTAATACTTGTGATAAATACGATAAATTTATCAATCATAAATCTATGATATATGATTAGGGATCCCGCACAAGCAATTAAACCAGTCGATTTGTTTCTTAATTAAAAACAATAAATCAACAAAGGAAAGTGACATATAGTAAGAACACAAATAAAAAGCATATTGCACAGTCAATATCATGCATGTAAGATGATAACAAGAGACATGTGATGAGCATATCCATCAATGATAAATAGATATTTAAATAAATGGAAAAAATAGATCCGTTATGGATATGATACGTGATTCAATATTGGAAAAAATAATATTAAAAAAAAAGAAAAAAAATGGAAAATGAAAATAAAAAATTAGTGATAAAAAAAAAAATGAAAATGAAAATGATGATAAAGAAAAGAAAAATAGGATGAAAATGAAAAAACAAAAGGAAAATGAAAATAGCAATAGAGTGATGAAAATTAAAAAAAAAAATGAAATAATGAAAAAAAGAGTGATATAACACGATGACATGATACATTAATAAACCATGAATATGATAGAAAAATCAAACGAATTTGGAATGACGGGAGTTCTCTTCTTTCAGTATTGATGTTGACATTTCTCTCCTCGCGAAGGCTACTCATGGCAAGGCGTCCGCGCTGCAATAATGACGATAGTGATAGTGATAAAACCTTACTGAGCATTATGATAATGATTATGATATTGGTAGCAATGGTAATGATGATAGTAATAATGAGATTAATAGTAAATGATTATCCTAGATGAAATAATAATAATGACAGTAACAGCAAGATAAAAAATGATCAAAAATTATACATCCCATCTTCTTTTTTTTTTTTTTTTAATTTTATTTCCATTGTCATGATGTTTTAAGTATTTACTTGTTTTCTTTTATTCCACTCGTTAGAATTAGATGAAAGATAAGGCCCATACTCATTAAAAATGTATAAAGATATGCCCCCACCTATTAAGAACACATAAGATATACTCCGACTGATTAGATAAAAAAAATCGCCCCCCTCCGCCCCCCCCACCCTCTTTGGATATGGGCCAATCAGATCAACGGACGGGTTAGTCCAGCCAATCAGAATCACTCAATGAGTAGGATAGTTCACGTACCTGTCAACCCCCCCCCCCCCCCCCGCGCACTTGCCCCCGTCCTATCCCCTTGCTATCACCTGTCCCCCCGACCCCCTGCCCCTACCCCCGCCCCCTCATCAGGTCTCGCACGGTCTCTTAATTAAGAGACAATTATCCATATCCTGTGGCGATGTTGATCCAGGGATTGCAAGGTCGTTATTAGGATATTTTCATGTGTCTCGAGTAATACTTGTGATAAATACGATAAATTTATCAATCATAAATCTATGATATATGATTAGGGATCCCGCACAAGCAATTAAACCAGTCGATTTGTTTCTTAATTAAAAACAATAAATCAACAAAGGAAAGTGACATATAGTAAGAACACAAATAAAAAGCATATTGCACAGTCAATATCATGCATGTAAGATGATAACAAGAGACATGTGATGAGCATATCCATCAATGATAAATAGATATTTAAATAAATGGAAAAAATAGATCCGTTATGGATATGATACGTGATTCAATATTGGAAAAAATAATATTAAAAAAAAAGAAAAAAAATGGAAAATGAAAATAAAAAATTAGTGATAAAAAAAAAAATGAAAATGAAAAATGAGTGATGAAAAAGAAAAAGAAAAATAGGATGAAAATGAAAAAACAAAAGGAAAATGAAAATAGCAATAGAGTGATGAAAATTAAAAAAAAAAATGAAATAATGAAAAAAAGAGTGATATAACACGATGACATGATACATTAATAAACCATGAATATGATAGAAAAATCAAACGAATTTGGAATGACGGGAGTTCTCTTCTTTCAGTATTGATGTTGACATTTCTCTCCTCGCGAAGGCTACTCATGGCAAGGCGTCCGCGCTGCAATAATGACGATAGTGATAGTGATAAAACCTTACTGAGCATTATGATAATGATTATGATATTGGTAGCAATGGTAATGATGATAGTAATAATGAGATTAATAGTAATAATGATAATCATGATGAAAAATAATAATAATGACAAGTAACAGCAATGATAATAAGACATACGCCCAGCCGTCTTGGTGTGTGTGATATGCCCCCACCTATTAAGAATACATAAGATATACTCCGACTGATTAGATAAAAAAATTGCCCCCCTCCCCCCCCCCCCCCCCCCCCCCCCCCCCACCCTATTTGGATATGGGCCAATCGGATCAACGGACGAGTTAGTCCAGCCAATCAGAATCACTCAAGGAGTAGGATAGTTAGATAGTCTGTCAACCCCCCCCCCCTCCCCCCGTGCACTTGCCCCCGCCCTAGCCCCTTGCTATCACCTGTCCCCCCCGACCCCCTGCCCCTACCCCTGCCCCCTCATGAGGTCTCGCACGGTCTCTTAATTAAGAGACAATTATCCATATCCTTTGGCCATGTTGATCCAGGGATTGCAAGGTCGTTATTAAGGTATTTTCATGTGTCTCGAGTAATACTTGTGATAAATACGATAAATTTATCAATCATAAATCTATGATATATGATGAAGGATCCCACACAAGCAATTAAACCAGTCGATTTGTTACTTAATTAAAAACAATAAATTAACAAAGGAAAGCTAAGTGACATATAGTAAGAACACAAATAAAAAGCATATTGCATAGTCAATATCATGTATGTAAGATGATAACAAGAGACATGTAATGAGCATATCCATCAATGATAAATAAATATTTAAATGAATAAAAAAAAAAAAAAATCCGTTATGGAAATGATACTTGATTCAGTATGGAAAAAATAATATTAAAATAAATAAATAAATAAATAAAAATGGAAAATGAAAATGAAAAAATAAAAAAGAAAAAAGAAAAAAAAAATCAGAAAAAAACAAAAAAAAAAAAAAGAAAAAAAATAAAAATGGAAAATGAAAATGAAAAATAAGTGATAAAAATGAAAAAAAAAGAAAAATGAAAAATGAAAATGAAAAATGAGTGATAAAAAAGAAAAAGAAAAATAGGATGAAAATGAAAAAAAAGGAAAATGAAAATAACAATAGAGTGATAAAAAAGAAAAAAAAGAAAAAAGAAATAATGAATAAAAAGAGTGATATAACACGATGACATGATACATTAATAAACCATGAATATGATAGAAAAATCAAACGAATATTGAATGACTGTAGTTCTCTTCTTTCAGTATTGATGTTGACATTTCTCTCCTCGCGAAGGCTACTCATGGCAAGGCGTCCGCGCTGCAATAATGATGATGGTGATAGTGATAAAACCTTACTGAGAATTATGATAATGATTATGATATTGGTAGCAATGGTAATGATAATAGTAATAATGAGACTAATAGTAATAATGATAATCATGATGAAAAATAATAATGACAAGTAACAGCAATGATAATGATGATCATAATAAAGATAATAGTAATGATAATAATAACAATAATGATAATACTAATGATGATAATAATAACAATGATAATAATGATAATAATGATAATAATAACAATAATAGCAATAATAATAATAATAATAATAATTATAATAATAATTATAATAATGATAATAACAATAATAGCAATAATAATAATGACAATAATAATAATAATAATAATAATAATAATAATAATAATAATAACAACAACAACAATAATAACAATAATAACAATAACAAAAACAATAATAATGACAAAGAAAATAATACAGACAATACAATTAGAAGTTTCAAAAAAGCATTAAAAACCCTCCACAACCTCACACCAGCATCCACAAGAGAAAC
>NW_028234414.1:2374923-2377423 GCF_977035675.1 Penaeus japonicus | reverse complement strand
CCCCCCCTCTCTCTCTCTCTACACTCTCTCTATCTCTCTCTCTCTCACTATCTCATCTCTCTCTCTCCTCTCTCTCTTCTCTACTCTCACTCTCTCCTCACCCTCTCTTCTCTCTCCCTCACCTCCCTCTCTCTCCTCTCTCTCTCTCTTCTCTCTCTCTCTCTCTCTCTCTCTCTACTTTCTCTTCTCTCCTTATCCCTCTCCCTCTCTTCTTCTCTCTTCTCTCCTCTCTCTCTCTCTCTCTCGCTCTCTCTCTCTCTCTTCTCTCTCTCACTCATTTCTTCTGCTCCTCTTCTCTCCCCCCCTCACTTACTCTCTCTTCTCCTCACTCTCTTTCTCTCTCTCTCTCTTCTGTCTCCTCTCTCCCCCCCTCTCTTCCCACCCCCACTCTCTCTCTCTCTCTCTCTCTCTCTCTCTCTCTCTCTCTCTCTCTCTCTCTCTCTCTCTCTCTCTCTCTCTCTCTCTCGCTTTACCGATATTTATGCTCCAATTCCAGCCAAAAATTAAGCCAAAGCACCATGAAGTCCTTCCACTTTACCCCTTCATCATAACCGTTGCTAGCTATCAATTGTCATTGCCTCTTAACACCATCATCACCATACTTATCCTTCTCACACAAGAATACACTGTCCATGATAGATCACTGATTAATTTGATTCTTGTCACAAAGTCAAGTGTAAGTAAACACATTATTTCCCCATGACCTGCCCCTTCTGCTTCTTAGATTTTCCACTTAGCTACTAAGTGGTTACAGATTTTCGACTTGACTGGAGCAATATATGAATTATTTGAGCAATTGCAATGTTGAGGTCGGATTTTGTGTCATTATGACTGTTGCTGTTGTTATCATTGTTTTGGCTTATTATCCTGGTTATCATTATGGTTATCATTGTTTTTTATACCCTCATCATTATTTTTGATAACATTATTGATGTTTTGGTATTATGATCTCCAATTTAATGAAGCTTACTTGTACTGTATGTTTGACCAGCACGTTTTTGTTGTTGTTGTTTGTTTGTTCGTTATTCCGAGAGCGATAAGGTGCAAGAATGCATTTTTGTATCAGCATTGTTTGCAATCTGAAGGATTTTTTTCTTCTTTTAATTCCTCTATATTATTATTGCTTTCTTCGGTCTGCAGGAGAGAGCGTGGATCCTAAATCAAGCTATATTGCAAAGGAGAAGGAAATAAAATCCAACTAATCATTCTTGTCACAAAGTCAAGTGCAAGCAAGCAGAGAGAAGGTGCAGGAGAGCGAGAGATGAGAGAATTGAGGAGAGAAGTGTAGATGAGAGAGAGGAGAGAGAGAGAGAGAGAGAGCGCGCGAGATGAGAGAGAGATCGAGAGAAGAGAGAGAGAAGAGAGAGAGATAGATAGAGATAGAAGAGAGCGAGAGCGAGAAAGAAAAGAGAAGAGAGATAGATAGATAGAGAGAGAGACCGAGAATGAGAGAGAGAGAGAGAGAGAGCGCGAGAGAGAGAGAGAGAGAAGAAGAGAAAGATAGATAGCTAGATAGAGAGAGGAGGAGAGCGAGAGAGAGAGCAGAGAAAGGAGTGATTAGATGATAGCATTAGATAGATAGATAGATGAGAGAGAGGGAGGGAGAGAGAGAGGCGAGAGAGCGAATTGAAAGCAAAGAAGGCGATAGCGAGAGAGAGAGAGAGAAGGAGAGCGAGATTCGAGATGAGAGAAGGAGAAAGAAAGAGAGAGGAAGGAGAGAGAGAGAGAACCGAGAGAAAGAAAGAAAGAAAGAAATGAGATTGATAGATAGAGAGAGAGAGAGGAGAGGGAAAGGGAGAAAGAAAAAAAGAAGAGAGAGAGGGGGGAGGGAGAAGAGAGAGAACGAAAGATATAAAGAAATAGAGATAGATCGATAGATAGATATTAGAGGGAGAGAGAGAGAGCGGAGAGAGAGAGAGAGAAGAGCGCGAGAGGCGAGAGCGAAAGAGAGAAATAGAGGATAGATAGATAGCGGAGAGAGACTAGCGGGACGGGAGAGAGAGAAGAGAGATGCAGACGGAAAGGACGAGAGCGGCGAGGAAAGAGAGAGAGAGACGAGACGAGAGGGAGAGAGAGCGAGTGAGAGCGGAGCGACAGGGAGCGGGAAAAGAGGAAGAGAGTGGGGGAGGGAGAGGGAGAGTGTGAGAGAGTGAAAATAGAGAGGGGGGGAAGAGAGAGAGAGAGAGTGTGAGAGAGAGAGAGAGAGAGAGAGAGGAGAGAGAGAGAAGAGAGAGAAGTGATGAGAGAGAGAGAGAGAGGAGAGATGAAGGAGGGTCGAGGGGGAGAGAGAGAGAGAGAGAGGAGAGAGGAGGACAGTGGAGAGAGAGAGAAAGTGGGGGGAGAAAAAGGAGGGAAAAGAAAGAGAAAGAGAGAGAGAGAGAGAGACAGAGAGAGAGAGACAGAGACAGAGAGACAGAGTGAGAGAGAGAGAGAGAGAGAGAGAGAAAGAGAAAGAGAGAGAGAGAGACAGAGACAGAGAGACAGAAGGAGAGGGAGAGAG
>NW_028234414.1:2367423-2369923 GCF_977035675.1 Penaeus japonicus | reverse complement strand
TTATTATATATATATATTATATATATATATATTTTTTATATATACATTAACTATATATACTATTATATATATATATATTAATATATATATATATATTATATATATATATTATATAATTATATATATTATATATATATATATATATCTATATATATCTCTCCTAATTGCTGCTATATATCAATTCTCAATAATCATACCTATATATAATATTCATATATATCATTCATGAGCGTTAGATATATATTTATATATATATATATATATATATATATATAATATTATATTATATATTATATTTATATACTATGATATTGTGTGATGTATATATATAATATATATATATATATATATATATATACTTTTATGTGGTAATATTAACTATATATTATAATGTGATATATTATATATAAATCACTTATATAATATTATATTTATATCATCAACATATTAAATATATATATATATATAATATATATATATATATAATAACATTTATCTATATCTCTGTATATGTATATATATATATATAAATATTAATAAAATAATTATCATTATATATATCAATATGATATTACGAATATATATATAAATAATTTTATTATAATATATATCTATATATATATATATATACGCATATCAATAACATTACATATATCTATAATATATATATTTTATATAATAAATCACCTTATCATCTCTTAAATATAAATATATACTATATATCTTATATAAATATATATCTTTCACTATATATATATATATATATTAATATATACTATATATAATATAATTAATCAAATATCATATATTACTATATATTATTCAAAAACCTCATATATATCATATATATATGTATATATATACTATATATATATAATATAGATATTATATATATATATATAATATATTATATATCTAGGTATATATATATATATATAATATATATAATAATATTATATATATCGTTAATCTATAAAATATTTCAGTATAATATTATAATATATATTTTATAATAACTATATATATAAAAATATATATTATATATATATCTCTATTATATATTATATATATATAAATATATACTTATCTAACACACACACACACACACACACCATATATAAAAATATATATAAATATATAAATATATGAAATTATATATATACATATATCTATATAGATATATATATATATATATATATATATATATCTTATAACATATATAACACACACACATATATATACTAATATTTCACAAACCAAAAAACATATATCCTATATATATATCAATATAAATAACTATATCCATACTATATTCATATAGTATACTATATATTATATATATATACATTATATATATTAAATATATCATATATATATATAATTATAGAATATATAACTATATATATATACTATTATATAACCATATGTATAATATATGTATATATACAAATACTGTATATATATATAAATAAATATATATATATATATATATATATATATATATATATATATATATATATATATAACAATATAAATATACATATATATCATTAATATATACATATAAACATATATACATCCATCTCTCTCTCTCTCTCTCTCTTCTCTCTCATCTATCTCTCTCTCTCTCTCTCTCTCTAATATCATCTCTTCTCTCTCTATCTCTAATATCTCTTCTCCTCTCTTAATATATATATATATAATATATATATAAATATATATATATATATATGAACATATGTATATAAATTACATTGTTAACTGTATATATATAGTAGATATTATATATGAATATATGTATAAAAAGTTACAGTGTATCTGTATATGTTATATGTACATATATATATATTAATATATATATATCTATATATATATATATATATATATAAATATATTATATATCTATATATAATATATATATATATATCTACTATATATATATATATAAATATATAATATATTATATTATATATAATAAATATTAAACTACATGGCATACATATACATATATACATATGGAATATCAACACAGAATAGGAAATAGAAATAATGCGATGACTACCTTATACCCTCATAGAAAAAAAAAGAAAGATAAAAAACAAATATGGCAACACTCATCTTCACTAAATCCCTCGCCGCTAAAAATGACGTCATGACTTTGCGAATCGACCAATAAAAACAGCGAATGACTCCTTTATGAGTCACGTGTCTACTAAATTGCTTAAGGACCACCTACGTTTATTAGGCATTATTGCAGCCCCGAAGACTATATGTTGCATAAAGATTACTGATTCATTTATTTTCTTTCTTTGATGGAACGGGACTGCAAGAGTGTGGCTTCTGAAAGTATGGAAATTATTCAAAATTATATTAATTTTTCTTTTTGATTTTTTCTTTTTTTTTTTTCTTCAACATCATCAAAAGTAACTTAATATGTAAAAAGGTTTTGCTCAGATTCTTACATGAGCTGGAAAAACTTTAGGATAAAGACGTTTATTTG
>NW_028234414.1:2357423-2359923 GCF_977035675.1 Penaeus japonicus | reverse complement strand
GGAAGCTTCTGGTAAAGGTGTGTGTGTGTGTGTGTTTTTGTGTGTGTGTGTGTGTTTGTGTGCGTGTTTGTATGTTTTTTTGTATGTCTTTTTGTGTTTGTGTTTATGTGTGGATGTTTGTAGGTGTTTGTTCGTGTGTATTTTTTATTATTTTGTGTATATTTTGAGGAATAGATAGATGATAGTTTTTTTTTTTACCAAAGAGAGTAACTAGTTTCCTTGCCTCTTCCTCGTCTCCTTGCCTCTCCCACTTCTTACTCTCTCCCTTCCCTCTCTATCATTTATTTTTTCTTCAAATTTTTCTTCTTCCTTTTTCTCTCTTTCCCTTTCCCTCTCCCTTTACCCTATTCCTCCCTGACACTTTTTCTTCTTCTCTCTCTTTCCCTCATCGCTCATGTTCTTCCCCCTCCTTTTCTCCCTTTCTAACTCATCTTCTTCCGCCCTCCTTCCTCCTACCCTCCCTCCCTCCCTCCCTCCCTCCAACTCTCTTCTCTGGCCCCAAAATCCCCGCTTCCCTTGCCCTCCAACTCTTTTACGTATTTCTTCCTCCCTTACCCTCTCTTCTCCCCCCCCCTTCCCTCCTCCAACTCTCTTATCCCCACCCCCCGCTCTCCCTTCCAACTCTCTCTTCCCCTTTCCCTCCCTCCAACTCTCTTCTCCCTCCCTCCCTCCAACTCTCTTTCCCCCTTCCCCGCCCCCCACGCTTCCCTCCCGCGAACTCTCTTTCCCCTCCCGCTTCCCTCCCTCCAACTCTCCTTTCTCCCCCCCGCTTCCCCGCCCTCCAACTCTCTTCTTCCTTCCCCCTCCTCCCCCCCCGCTGTTCCCTTCCCTCCAACTCTCTCTTTTCCTCTTTCCCCCCCCCCCCCCGCTTTCCCTCCCTCCGAAACTCTCTTTTCCCCCCCCCGCTTCCCTCCCTCCGAACGTCGCTTTCTCTCTTTCTTTTTTTCCCCCCCGCTCCCCTCCCCTCCAACGCTCTTTCCCTTCCCCCCCCCGCTTCCTCCCTCCAACTACTCTCTTTCCCCCTCCCCCCCCCCCCCCCCGCTTTCACCTCCCTCGACTCGTCTTTCCCCTCCCGCTTCCCTCCCTCCAACTCTTTCCTTTCCTCCTCCCCCCTCCGCTTTTTCTACCCTCCCTCCAACTCTCTTTCTTCTTCCCCTCCCGCTTTCCCTCCTTCTCCAACTACCCTTTCTCCCCCCCCTCCCCCCCCCCCCCCCCCCCGCTTCCTCCCTCCCTCGAACTCTCTTTGCCACCCCCGCTTCCCTCCCTCCAAACTCTCTTTCCTCCTTTTTTTCTTTCTTTCTCTATTCTCTTTTCTTTCCTTCTCTTTTTCCCCTCCTCTTTTTATTTTTTTTTTTCTTTTCATTCCTGTTTTTTCTTCTCCTTTTCTTTCTTTTTTCTTCTTATTTTCTTTCTTCTTCTTTCTTTCTTTTTAGTTTCTTATTCTTCCTTCTTCTTTTTTTTTATTCCTTCTTCTCCTTTTTCCCCTTTCCTTTCTTTCCTCGAACTCTTTCTTTTTTTCTCTTCTTCTTTATGCTTCCTTATTCTCTTCTCTTCTCTTCCTGCCTTTTCCTTCTTCTCTTCTTCTTCTTCTTCTTCTTACTTTCTCTTCTTTTCTTCTTCTTTTCTTCTTCTTTTCTTTCTCTTCTTCTTCCTTCTTCTTCTTCTTCTTCCTCTCTTTCCCCCTTTCTCCTTTTTCTTATTCTCTCTTTTTCTTCTTCCTTATTCTTCTTCTCTTCATCTTCTTCTCTGCCAATTCTTGTTCTTTCTTTTTTTCTCTTCTTTCTTCTTCCTTCTTTTTCTTCTTGTCTGTTTCTACCTTTCATATTCTTTTCTTTTTCTCTTTTTCTTCTCTTTCTTCTCTCTTTCTCTTCTTTCTTTTTTCTTTTTCTTCTTCCTTCTTTTCCTCTCCTTTTTTTTTTCTTTTTTTCTTTCTTTCTTCCTCTTTTCCTTTCTTTTCTCCTCTTTTTCTTCTCCTCTTTCCTCCCTTCTTCTTTCTTCTTTTTCTTTTTTTCTTTTTTCTTTTTTCTCCTCTTCTTCCTTTTTTTCTTCTTTCTCCTCTTCTTTCTCTCTTTTCTCTTTTTCTTTTTTCTGTCTCTTCTTCCTTTTTTCTTCTTTTCTTCTTCTTTTCCTCTTTCTTTTCCTTTTCCTTCTTCTTCCCTTCTTTTTCTTTCCTTCCCCCCCTTTCTCTCTTTTCTCTTTCTTTTCTTTCTCCTCTTCTTTTCCTCTACTTTTCTTTTTTTTTACTTTTCTCTTTTTCTCTTTTTTCTTCTCTTTTGCTTCTTTTTCTTTTCTTTTTTTTTCTCTTCTTTTGCTTTTCTCTCTTCTTTTTTTCTTTTCTTCTTCCTCTTCCTTCTTTTTCTCCTCTTTCTTCTCTTCTCTTTTTTTCTTTTTCTTCTTTCTCTTTCTTTCGCTTTTTTTCTTTCTCTTTCTTTTTCTCTTCCCTTTTTTCTTTCTTCTTCCCTTTCTCTTCTTCTTTCTTCTTCCTTCTTTCTTTCTCTTT
>NW_028234414.1:2347423-2349923 GCF_977035675.1 Penaeus japonicus | reverse complement strand
CTCTCTCTCTCTCTCTCTCTCTCTCTCTTTCTCTCTCTCTCTTCTCTTTTCTCTCTATCTCTATCTCTCTATCTCATTCTGCCTGGCTGTTTCTCTCTGCCCCTTTCCCTATCATTTTATCTCTCCCTCTCTCCTCCCCTCCCCTCTTTTTTTTTCTTTTTTTTTTCGTTTCTTTCTCTTTCCTCTTTCTATTTTTCATTTTATTGTAGATATTGTGATCGGCCGACTCCCCCCCCCCAATAAAAAAAGAGTATTTGCTCTTACTCTTATCAGTTGAATATTTCATACCTTGTTTCAGGAACAACGGAAATCCGATTAAATCTTCAGAACATAAACTGCACTGTAATTCAGATATGCAGTTGAAAAAGAAAAAAAAAAGGAAAAAGAAAGAAAAAAAGAGAGAGAGAAAAAACAGGAAAGAAATGAAAGAAAAGAGAAGTAAAAAAAAAGGGGGGTGGGGGGGGTGGCAATTGTAAGGTAACATTTATGTTGCATAAGTAACTGCACGTTATGAAAGAACCGAATTAATTAATTTTCAAAATCCAATTCGTCATGGAGTATATACCGATCTCTACTTGCAAATAAAGCTTTAAAATTGCATGAAAACAGACATGAAATTAAATTATATGGAGAATGTATGCTTGGAGGTTGGTGGGGGGGGGGGGTCGCTTGACACTGTGGGGGGAGGGGGGCGGGGTTGGGGAGGAAGGGAGACAATTAATAGATAAGGGAATGGGGAGTAAATGGAGAAGAGAAAGATGGTTGAGTTCCAATAACCTCGGTGCCAACTTCTTGCAATATCTCTGCTTGTCTCCCAGTGATTAAGGGGCGGCCTTAAAGACACCTATTCTTAAAAGGGGGAGGGAAGGGGGGGTGGTGCGAGGGAGTAGGATTAAAGAGATCGTTTGGGTAGTCTTGGCCTTTCGTCAAGCGGATATGGGCTTCGAGACTGATGCTAGTAAGACTGGAGACAGAGATAGAGCAAGAGAAATTAAAAGAAGATCGTTTTCCTATCTATTTGAGCATCTTGCAAGCAACTTGAGCTGTGGTGAGCGCTCGGTGTAGTGATCTTAATCATAGAGACATGGAGCTCTATTTGCATAGTGTATTTGTGGTCATGCATGGCTTGGTAGATCTGCCTTTTGAGAGAGGAATAGTCCTATTACTCTAATAAGTAGAAAAGGCATTAAATCCACCTTTTGTCACGTGACTTAATTCCCCCTTTTATGATAGATATCATATTCTAGAAAATCAACGCAACATTAGAAAATCCTATTGCACTGTTGCAAGCAAATTCTCACATAATCAAGTTGAATCCTGTTTCCCCTTTCATTACCTGACAATGGTACACAATCTGACATTATGTTGATGGCGCCAGAATAGTTTTAATTTCGACAAATCTTTCGCAATTTCATATCTTTTCCTTCTCATTTTCAGAACCAAGCGCAGTCCATTCCAGAAAACGCAAACAGAGTATTGACTGCTTGTTTCTCGTTGCATGCATAGTTGAAGAGGAACGGGAGCTTGCACCATGCACTGTTGGGTTGAATCAATCATTCACTTAAGTACTGAACCACCTAATTGGTTAGGATAGGTTAGGGTAGGATAGAATTGCATAGATTAGGTTAGGTTTGGTTAAGTTAGGATGGGATGGGACTGCTTAGTTTAGGTTAGGATAGGATAGAGTTGTTTATATTAGGTTGGGATAGGATAAAATAGGATAAGATTGCTTGGGTTAAATTAGGTTAAGTTAAGATACGGTAGGATTAGGTTAAGATAGAGATCGTTTAAGTTAGGATAGGTTTGCTTAGGATAAGACAGGAATGCTTAGGATAGATTAGGATTGCTTGGGTTAAGTTTAAGTATGGTATAAAACTGCTCAGTCAATACAAGAATGATAATTGGATTGCATTGTTGATTTACACAGCCGAGTATGAACTAGAATCAGTGATTTGGTTCTGGAGGAAAATTAACTGTAGGTAAGGAGGTCGTGTGTGTGTGTGTATACATACATACAAACACACACACTCACTCACACACACACACACACACACACACTTCCATACACACACACACACACACACACACACACACACACACACACACACACACACACACACACACTTCCATACACACACACACACACACACACACACTTCCATACACACACACACACTCACACACACACTTCCATACACACACACACACACACTTCCATACACACACACACACACTTCCATACACACACACACACACACACACACACACACACACACACTCACACACACACACACACACTCACACACACACACACACACACACACACAAATTAACTCCAAGGCTATGAAGTCTGCACCACCCACTCCCCTCACGCGCTCCTAACACACACTAACGCATGTTACAATATACAAAGCTAAGCAAACTCCACCAATAAACGTCAAGCATGAATGAGAGGTACATATTTACTCGCTTTAAGAAATAAAATCCTATCAGGGGATTT
>NW_028234414.1:2327423-2329923 GCF_977035675.1 Penaeus japonicus | reverse complement strand
ACCTTAAAGAATATCCTGTCCCGTTTTGAGCGATCGTCTGCCCTCGCCGCCTGCTCGGGAATGCCCTGTGCTTCATTCAGATAATACGCTGAAAAATGGAGCCCATGTGACTGAGGGCAGTTTTAGGGCGGTGTGTGAAGGAAGGAGGATTTTCGTCTCAGGGTTTTGTCCTAAGAGGGGGATTGGGGGGGATGGGGGGATGGGGGGAGGGGGGGGATGGGGGGGAGGGTGGAAGGATGGATGGGATGGGAAGGGGGGGGGGGAGAGGTGGATAGTTATGAGGAAGGGTAGGGGTGGGGTGGGGGGAGGTTATGAGGGAGGAAGGAAGGAAGGAAGGAAGGAAGGAACGAGAGGAGGGGAGGGGGCAGGGGGCAGGGGGGAGACACAAGTATAAGTAGTCAGTTGGAGGGATTGATGGGGGACATGGAGAGAGGAGATGGAGAATAAGGAGGAGGAGGAGGAGAGGTGGGGGGAAGGAAGGATGAGAAGGAGAGGGAGAAGGAAGGAGGAGGAGGAGGAGATGTGGGGGGAAGGAAGGATGAGAAGGAGAGGGAGAAGGAAGGAGGAGGAGGAGAGGGGGAAGGAAGGAGGAGGAGGAGGAGAGGTGGGGAGAAGGAAGGAAGAGGAGGAGAGGGAGAAGAAAGGAGGAGGAGGAGAGGTGGGGGGAAAGAAGGAGGAGAAGGAGAGGGAGAAGGAAGGAGTAGGAGGAGGAGAGGGGGAAGGAAGGTGGAGGAGGAGAGGGGGAAGGAAGGAGGAGGAGGAGATGTGGAGGGAAGGAAGGAGACGGAGAATAAGGAGGAGGAGGAGGAGAGGTGGGGGGAAGGAAGGAGGAGGAGGAGGAGCGAGAAAGGAGAGAAAAGAAAAGAGAAAAGAGAGGGAGAAACAATGGAGGAAGAGACAGGAGTCCGAGAAGGAGGGAACAGGGAGAAGCGAGGGAAAAGGGAGAAAGAGGAGGAGGGAGATACGAAAGGAAGAGAAGAGAGAGGAGAGAAAGAAGGGAGGAAGAGGAGGAGGAGGAGTGGGAGGGGAAGGGAGACGCGAAGAGAAGGGAAGAGAGAGAAGGAAAAGGGAAGAAGAGGAAGATAGAAACACGAAGGGAATTGAAAAGAAAAGAAATGAAGAAGGGAAATGGAGAGAGAAAGGGGGAGGAGGGAGGAGGGAAGAAGAGGGTGGCGGAAGGAAGTGCACATAGGGGGGGGGGGGGACAGGAAGAGAAGCCACAAGATTTTAGTTCGGGTTTGCCTGTGGTTTACAGGGGTAACTAATGGTAAATACAGAAGAACTTTAACGACAGTTGAGGTCTTTGGGGAAATATGTTTACCGTCTCGAACCTGCTCGTTTTATCCAACTCGAACGCCCATTTTTTCTGCCTTTCTATCCTCGTGCCTTGAACTCTCATTACCTTCTGATTGGATATGAAATTGAAGAATGATTCTCGCGTGAAATTACGCGTCTTCTTCCGTGTATAGAAATTGTTTCAATTAGTAAGTCGAGACAGAGGAAACTACATAAAACCCACAACGCAATTATGCAAATTCGCTGGCTTTAATGATGCACCTTGTCACAAACTTTTAGAAAGGACAGTCTTGCGTCTTATTTTGTCTTTCTTTTCTTTTTTGGGAAAGAGAGAGAGAGAAAAAAAAAAAGAGATGAAAAAAATATATATACTACCGAGAAAAAGGGACAACATGTCGTAAGCTTAAGAAAACAGCTGATTGATGAAAACACAAATTTCTGCCTTTTGAATATGTATTTTTGCTAATTGACTCTGGCCTTTAGATACACAATGAAAGAAAAAAAAAATCACAAATAAGGATAAACATGTTTTTTGTTGTTGCTGGTTTTCTTTTTTTTTCTTTTTTTTTTTTTCTTTCATTCATGTTTTCTTCTGTTGCAGACTGACGCTAGGAGATATAAAAACAATAAATTCCTCGACTTGTTTTGGTCTCTCTGCGTCATCATACAGTGCCGTTCCTTTTTCTTTCGTTTTATTTCCTTTATGAAGAATATTTCATTCAGTGTTATTGTTCCTAAATTTCCATAATGCTTTTGCTCGCCGGGAGATGTATTTTGTATCAAGGGAAATGTGTTCTCTCTCTCTCTCTCTCTCTCTCTCTTTCTTTCTTTCTCTCTCTCTCTCTCTCTCTCTCTCTCTCTCTCTCTCTCTCTCTCTCTCTTTCTTTCTCTCTCTCTCTATCTCTTTCTCTCTCTCTCTCTCTCTCTCTCTCTCTCAAAAGGATTGTCCAGCTAGACTCTAACTAGCTTTAACGAAATTACCAATTTGCTCTTACTGGAATAATGATTTTACATATATTCTTGTTTGTGTCGCTGTGGTCTCGATGGGTTATTGTTGCAGTCTCGCGCTCATACCTGTGGGCGGCGGAGGTTCGTCACATGTGTCACTGCGCTATATATATATATATATATATATATATATATATATATATATATATATATAGAGAGAGAGAGAGAGAGAGAGAGAGAGAGAGAGAGAGAGAGA
>NW_028234414.1:2309923-2322423 GCF_977035675.1 Penaeus japonicus | reverse complement strand
GGGAGAGAGGGGAGTAGGGGAGTAGGGGGAGGGGAGAGGAAAGGGGTGAGGGGGAGAGAGGAGAGGGGTGAGGGGGAGGGGGAGGGGGGAAGGGGTGAGGGGGAGGGGAGAGGAGAGGGGTGAGGGGGAGGGGAGAGGAGAGGGGTGAGGGGGAGGGGAGAGGAGAGGGGTGAGGGAGAGAGAGGAGAGGGGTGAGGGGGAGGGAGAGAGAGAGAGGAGAGAGAGAGAGAGAGAGAGGAGAGAGAGAGAGAGAGAGAGAGAGAGAGAGAGAGAGAGGAGAGAGAGTGAGAAGCAACTCCTGTACACAAGCGAATACATCACCTGATATTGCAAACAGCATGGGCGTGATTGAAGAGAAGCAGGCGGAGGATGAAGAGGAGGGGGAGGGGGGGGGGGCAATAGCAGACCCTTTGGAGTTGTTGATGTTCGTGTCCGTTCCATCTTGTTTCCTTCTGTTCCCTTTGATTAGTGAGGATTCCAACCTGGTGCGCTGGGTCTATAGGATGGTGAAAGCCAGTCCTTAAGTCGAAGGATATGATGAAGTTTGACCTTTTGTGCTTGGAATCTAGAAAGAGATTCGAAGTGGAATAAGAAGGGTTTTGGTTTCCATCGACTACACACACACACACACACACACACACACACACACACACACACACACACACACTCGAAATCACCCTGAACAGATGCGAATACACACACACGCACACATGCGAATACACACACACGCGGATACACACTCTCACACACACACACACACACACACACACACACACACAAACACACACACACACTCGAAATCACCCTGAACAGGGAATACAAACGAAATGCGAAATACCTTAACGTACAGACAATACAACACAAAAGAGAGACCGAGAAACAAGGGAAACCGGGCACAAAAAAAAAAAAAAAAAAAAAAAAAAAAAAAAAAAAAAAAAAAAATCAAACGAAGACAAAAGGTTATGTTTCACTCTCTCTCTCTTTGCATCTATATCACAGTACTTTGTTTACCCACTCCACGAATACCAATGCAGACGCAGTCACACAGTCGCTTCAAGTTCTCTTTAAAATTGCTATGCTTTTGGCCTGTGCTGCTCGAGGGGGTAGGGCCGGGGAAGGGAGGGGGGGGGGAAGCATTTCCAAGGGACATGAGAGCAAAGCGAAATACCGCGTCCTCCTTTTCACAAGTGTCAAATATTATTAGGACTTTTTCACCTATCATATGCCTCCCTCCATTTTTTTTTTTTTTTAATCTTCATCAACACCCTACCCCCTATGCTCCACCCAATGACAAAAATAAAGGTAAGGCAAATAATAATAAAAAAATAAATAACATTTCTATTATATTGAATGTCCTCAAGTTATCTCTCACGAGTCCCTTTAGAATACACTTTATCAACATTATAGTTATTGTATATTTTTCTTTCTTTCTTTCTCTTTTTTGCGACCGATTTTTTATATCCAAACTAGGTTTTTTTTTCTTTCTCTCTTTTTTATCTTTATTTTTATTTTCTCTCTGTCACTCCCTCTCTCTCTTTGCGTTCAACTCTCAATATCCATACATTTTTTTTTTCTTTCTCACTCATTCTCTCTTTTATTTCTGCAACCGATTCTCAATATCAATACTGCAGCACCGTCCACGGAGTCCTGACTGAGCCGTAAGTATGTCCATATGACACCCATTAAAAAGGGGAGCTTGGAGCATTTGTCGGCTGGACCCCATCCTGCGACCTGCCGGCTTCCATTGATGATTTCAAGAATGACCGGTGAACGAATGAAGTAAATTTGCTCAGCTTCAGTGAGATGTATTGTGAACTAGGGTGCTTTCGTCGCTTCATTCACATACACACACACACACACAAATACATACACATACATACATACACACACACACACACACACACACACACACACACACAAATACATACACATACATACATACACACACACACACACAAATACACACACACAAATACACACACACACAACACACACAACACATCCTGTACACACACACACACACACACACACACACACACACACATATATATAAGAAAAATACAAAAATGATTGTAAGTGTGGTTTAACGGTTTTAGCTGACGTGACCATGGCTGACTTTTCCATATGGTGTTTGAGCCAAAACAAAGCAAATAACGATTCACCTTTGATCGTGTATTAAACAAAATGTACATGAAACAAAATAAACTTAAAGATTCTTCGGAATTCTAGTTTTAATTCTTTATTAATTAAAATAATCAAATTTACATTCTATAAATACGAACACTAAGCGTTACCGAAAGAGTAAGTTGGTAAAGTATCACACATGGTGTTCAATATTGTGTTCCTTTAATCTTATTATAGGCGTCATCTACAGCGTCACCGACCCGCAATCACTTCAACTTGGTGGGCGGAGCCTAGACACTGTCGGGCGTACGACGGCGAGAGTGTCGTACCGCTCGAACAAAACCAGCGACTCTGTACCTCTGTGGTTTGTTTACAAGTCTTTCAGGAAAGAGCTTTATGAAGGCTCAGCTTACAGGATTATTTTCTGACTGTGTGGACGATGACAAGGATTTTTTTTTTTTTTTTTTTTTTTTTTTTTTTTTTACACTACATGCAGTAAATTTAATTTGTTTAGTCACCGAAAGAGAAGAGCATAGGTAGGATTGATATTTGAGTCGGTCGAAAAATTGATTTAAATTTATCTATCCATGAAGTTCATTTAAAGCTAGATTTACTCATACCATTGTGCGATTATTACATGGTTAAATCAAATCACAGTGATAAATTAGTTTGGTGGCATTCAAGCCTAAGAAAGGCATATAAAAGTTAATAAGCATATAATGTACTGAGATTATTCTCGAAACCAAAAAGCTGTATAATAGAACATCAATATAAGACTAGAGGAAAAGAACACAATACCATAAAAGAATAATTAGTTATTTAGAATAGGAATGTTTCTAATGACGTCATGACCTAAATTCTTTTTGCTCCAGGGAAAGGCCATCAGATTTTCATCTCATTTACTCTGCCCTTGACATTAGTTTTCGAAATAATAATTTATTATCTTGTTTCTTGTAATATGATAGAGCCTGAAGAATCCACAGAAAATTGCTAGGGAAACACAACAATTAGGTACAGCATTAATGCATATATCTTACAAATAAAGAATCCCGTTTATCAAGTATGAGCCACTTGGAAACTTCCTCTTTATGGGTATTACAAGGTTTCATGAGAGAGGGTGGATTTTCAACTTATGGCATAACTTCAAGCAATCATTGTGGCCTCCAAGACTTGGCAATTTGGAAAAAGCCAACAAATCTTCATTACTGATGTTCTAGTGCAACAAAGCTTGCACTGGTTCTTTTGGAAGGCCTGGAAGCTCTATCTTGACTGAAGATTCTTGATAGACGTTGCCTAGGGTGGATTTTCATGATGCTGTGCCACTTTAATTTGTTGCCAATATTGATGTGGTAGTCTGTGGTCTAGTAATACAAAATGTAAATGGTATCCACCACAAGTGATCCATTAAATTTAAAATTAGTATCATCAGTAAAACAGACACTCTGAGTAACTACCATCCTTTTCTTTGGTGAACAAGCTTATTTGGAACACAAGTGCTAGTTAGTTTTAGCTTTTTGTTTAACAGAAGGTAGCATCAGTGTGTGTCGTGTTGATTTCACTGTTTTAGAACTAAAACAGACTAATTATTGACTAATAATCAGCTCATGCTGGTCAAGTATACAGCTATTAGATATGTAGTGTTTGTATAATTACGTGATTATTTATTTGAATGTGCAATTTAATGATAAAAAATTAAGCAGGCTATAATCTAATTCTAACAGAAACTCACTTCTACCACTTTCAGGACAGAACTTATATATCAGAGTGGCTATGAAGAGTTCCTTAATAATATGGAAGAACTGGGCTACTTCAAACATCTCCGGGTCACTCGTATGTCTTTCAACAAAATTTTGTCAGCTGTTATTAAATAGTAAGGCGCATATCCTCCTGGCTGAGTTCTTGCATATGGACCAAAAAATATCCGTGTATAACACTGTGGTTTTAGGATAATACAGATATATATCGAGAGATACCACACTATTTGGAGTATTGAATCAAATGCTCACAGTTCAATTCAAAGATTAATTGTCGGTTGTTGCAAAATAGCAGAGATGCATTATATGGCCTAGGAGTGAAGTTGTGGACTGTGAGAAGTACAAACATTTGTCTGGGCTGAAAAGAGTGTTGGATGGTTTCCACATCAAAATTAAGGCACCGGAAAACAAACAGTGATTTTATAGGCAGAAAAATAGAACATAGTGTGAATTTGATAGCCATAGCGTCTGCCGACCTGAAGTTCACATGTGTAAATGCAGGCTTTCCTGAGAGAACACATGTCAGTAGAGTTTTTCAGTATACAAGTCTTTGGTATGATATTGAATCTGGAAATGCACAAGACTGGTTTCCATTAGAGAACTACCATATTTTAGGTGATTCTGCCTTTCCTTTACATACACATAGAGCCATACAAGGGTAATGAAGGAACTCCATTAAGACCCTCAATCCAAGACAAGAGTGGTTATTGAAAATGCATTTGCATTTTGAAAAGGCAGATTTTGCAGATTGAAATTCAGTAATGCTAACCTTGAACTTACACCAATTGTGATTTTAGCTTGTTGTGTAGTGCACAGCATAGCTTTGAATCATTCCTCAGAACAAACAATGTTAATCGCAGATGGACAAGGATAAGCCAGATTTGCGGAGCAGTTGCTACGCCGGGATTGTATGCACTGAGGGGAGCCCGCCTGTGCCAGCGTGTGCTGACTCGTGAGAGAATGTGCCAACGAGTGTTGACTCGATCTGAGCTTGGTCCTTACCCAACGCAGTGCCCAGCCACGTCAGTTACCGCCAGGTGACAGTGGAAGCTCACGAGCTTGGACGGGGCTCGATCTGCCGACATCGGGAATGTGAAGTCAACATGCTGTCCACTGAGCTATCAGACGGATAAATTAGCTATGGATATGGATGTTAAATTACCCGACTTATGATAAGATCCATATGAAACTGGATTTTCTAAAAGAGACGACATGGCTAGACAACTGAACTGATTAGGAATATGTGGGGTCAGTAGATGATGTGTGCAATTAGACTGTATTAAAATTCTAGTTACTCCAGACTGAAGTAATGTTAATTAAAATTTAATTCACTTCAGTTTTTCCATTTCAGTGTCTCCAAAATCATGCTATATAATAGTGAAATTTAATTCACTCTAATGTTTCCTATATATTTTAGTTTCGCCAAAATCAAGTGATACTGAAGTAAAACATAATTTAGTATCATTTAGTACAATGTCTGTGACACTCATGCGGTGCAGTAAGTATTAAGGATCTTATTTTTTTACTTCTTTTATAACTGTCCATTTTAGAATAATTATTTTGTGCCGAAAATTTCAAGCTATTCTGAGAATATATTATTTTCTACATCAATGCGAGATTATATTGAAACCATGATGACATTAAAAGTTACAAAATTTATTTGCAAAAATACATTGAACACAAAATATTCAAATTAAAAAAAAGGGGGAAAAAAAATATATTATATATATATATATATATATATATATATATATATATATATATATATATGTATATAAATGTAAATACATACATAACCTAAATTACATAGAAATTAAAAGATTGAACACATACAGAAAATTAAATATTCCATATATTAATAAATGGTATTTCAAAACAGGTTCAAACTAAAAACATATACATACATGCACAAACTATTCCTTTGTAGCATCTTACATAAAATTATTATTTTTTAGCATCCTGAATATCATGCATAGTATCAAGTAACAACAGAAAAAAAAAAATCCTCAACGGACCTTACCTGCCAAGCATGTACATTATGATTCCTCAATCCCCTAAGCTGTTCTTCCAAAACACTTAGTCTCAAGTTATCAATTCTCTCACCACTTAAGTGATCTCTTATTTCTTGACGAAAAGAACGGATCTCCTCCAAGAGACATTGCCTAAGTGAAGGAGTTCTCAACCGAGCGCGAGTTCTTGGTGGAGGAACAGACTGAGATGTTGTTGCCACATTTTGGCGCCTTTGTATTCTAGAAGGATCTGCCTTTTGGCTGCTCTGGGCTCTTGGTGGGATTTTTTTTTTCTTTACTTTTTTGGTCTTGAAAGTAAAGGCTGTTGACTGGAAGATAATATTTTGCAGATCCGGACTACTACTTTGAGTGCAAGAAGTGGCTGTAAGCTTTTTTCTTGCATTAAGGGCATATATTTTTTGTAGTTTTTCAAATAGTTTTTTTTTTTTTCTATTTCCGGAAACGTCAACAAGTCTTGGATTATAATTTGGTCTTTCAAGTAAAAATGACATTTCATTATATCAAGCTGTTTTTTTCCACCTTTCTTCTCCTGTGCTTTTTATTTTGGTAATATAATATCTAAATCTGTATGTCAGTATACACCATCTATTTGATTTATTTTAGCAATTATACCTGTGCGCTAAAAACACAAATAATAGAATATGTTAGGGGTTCTTTTAAATGTCTTTTCTATATCTTATAGAGTCCTTGGGATGATTAACTGATCCAAGGAAAAAAAAAGATAATAATTGTTTCTAGCAATATCTTCAAAAATATATTTCTCTATATATACAAAATTAACATTGAATACTGGGACACTTAAGGCAGCCGCGAGTAATTATAGAGAGCCATAAACCTTTTTCAAAATGGAGGCTGTAACAAAGTTATACCCTCTTAATCTCTCAAATATATAACTATAACCACAGTATCACCACAAAACAAAATATGTTCTTATAAATACATATCGAATGTAATATATTTACAGTCAAAATTATAAAGCGTTACTTACAAAAGGTGTATACTGGTGTGGAGATCGGAGCTAAGTGACCTGTCGTACTCGGGGACTCACCGACCACGACTACGAATGTCTCGAAGGAGGCTTCGGGTTCGTGGTTCGCGGTTCGGTGGAAGAGACGAAACGGTTCACTCACCCCCAACAACACCCTTATATATACCTAACAACCGACATCCCCCTTTAGAGGGAAACCACCACCGAAACCCTTCACAGAATACACATGAAAATGATGATATGAGAGAGGAAAATTATTTACCGAGAACTACACTTTAACAGCAATTATTTCATTTTCGTTTTATATCTTAAATTGTTGAGACATTGCCAACTGTAACTATATTGCATTTACTATGGTTCTCAGTCCTTATGCTGCTTTCCCATATAGTTTTCTCTCATCCTGATTTTTTTTTTTTTTTTTTTTTTTCTAGATGGTGTTCCTTCATGCTTATCAAATGTAGTGTGGCTTTTCTATTGAACAGCATCGTAAGGATTTTCTATAAAAGAAAAGCTAGTAAAAGAATGTGTGTGTGTGTGCGCGCGCGTACATACAATACATATTTATACATACATTATCTATATATATATATATATATATATATATATATATATATATATATATATATATATATTCTTTCTCTCTCTCTCTCTCTCTCTCTCTCTCTCTCTCTCTCTCTATATATATATATATATATATATATATATATATATATATATATATATATATATACATAATCTGAGAGAGAGAGAGAGAGACCCATGTAATCAAACGAAACATGAAAGAGTAATGCATTAATCATTGATATAAAACTTAAAGGTCTTATTTTGCTGGAACATTTGAAATGCTATCACGAGATTTCTCCTCTTCCTTCAAAAGGAGTTCTGTTGGATGAACAAAACAAAATGTAACATGAACAGATCTATTACATAATACACTAAAATATAAGACTGCATAGGTAAGAATGATTTTTACAAAGGGGTATTACCCATTTATATTTACAGAAATCTCTTGCCTTAGGAATCTGACTGGATATCCGATTCGAATAATTAGGATGAAAGTCAAGATTATCTGCTGGCATTCCTTCTGTAAATAACAATAATGAAAAACATATAAATGCAATGTATTTCCGGTATATTATTGATACCAAGTTTATTAAATATAGTGTGTATGACAAGCATTAATATGAGACACAAACATGAGTAAGACAGATATATATATGTATATTATATATATTCATGTTATTTGAGTACCATATTTGAAAAGGATTCTATTTTATATAAGCTTCTACATAACACAGGGAACAGACACACACACACGCACACACACACACACACACACATATATATATATGTATGTGTGTGTGTGTGTATAAATATATATATATATATATTATATATATATATATATATATATATATATTTCTATTTTTTAAGTACTATATTTGAAAGGGATTCTATTCTATATAAGCTTCTACATAAAACACAAGAAACACATTACCTTATAAATAGCTGTCACAGACTCTGAATCTGTATCTTGTTCATTGAATTCCTTCGGAAGAGGTTCAGGGCCTCTCCTGCCATGTGAAGGTTCAGGATGAGGATCTTCAAACACAGAATCAACAGTAAATGGGTTCTCAAGTGGTGAGTTCACACTAGAACCGCTGGTGACCAACAATTTGTCATGCCATTCAGTGCATTTATTTGGAGAATCTATCTCCCTTTGTTAAAAAATACCTTTGAGCATATACGACACTAAGGCCTAGGGAAACTTCTGTCAAATAATGAATGTGATTTCATTTAATAGCTAAAGGAAATAGTACTTTGTTTTATTTATTCCTATTGACATGCGAAAGTAACTGTGCAATTATTTTCAGTTATGATATACTTCCAAAAAGATCCCATTTAACATTTTACATCAAGATAACCTTATCTCTTATCTGGCGACTGGTTAAGGATAATATTTATTGTGTGTAGTAGAAATAGTATGGAAAACGAAATTTTACAACACACTACACTACTTAACAGTAACTAAACTATACTAAGATAATTTACTGCTTCTTCCTGAGCATTTTTTTCTATAATATAGATATAAATCTCTATATTATATATATATATATATATTCTATATTCTATATATTCTCTACCATTCTATATTGCTTTGTTTGAAGAGATCGCTCGCTGCCTATTAAACTGTAAACAAATTCGAATATATTGCTGTCAGCTGCTTTGTATTTTATTTTTCATTGGCTGTTTGTCGCTACTAAAGCTATTGAAATGCATTAGGTACATAAATTGTTATCGTAAATGTATTTTCTACAGTTAATAAAAGTCGAAATAAGTTTCTTACGAGTTTGAAAGTAAATTTATACCAATTTAAAGTATTCAAACTGTTATTTATCACCCATTTATCAACGGTACCTATGATGGCATTTGTTTTACATTTTTATATATGACTTTGAAAGTTGATATATATGATATTTTTACTATAATCTTACATAATTCTCCCATTCATTTTGCTGTTAACTACCTTAAAGATACTCCGTAAATGGCTGAATGAAACGATTCAAAATCCAAAATCTGGTTCTATTTGGAATTTTCGTGATGGTTCGCGCATGCGTGTTGGCGGCCCTTCTGGATAGGTTGGTACGCGTGTGTGGGTGGAGCTCTTTTGCGCTCTTGTATATTGACCGGATATTTTTATATAACTGCTATATATATGTATCCGAACAGCGCAATTTAAATATTTGGAAATTATTGAGGCCAGTATCCTAATTCATTTGAAGAGTTCTTATCGCTAAATTTTGGTATATTCAAATAAGATTAATAATATCTTGCGTGCGACTCAGTTGGGAAGTTTTTTCATGGCTATCTTCAGTGAATATATATATATGTGTGTGTGTGTATATGTATATATATATATATATATATATATATATATATATATATATATTATATTATATATATTTATATATATATATATATATTCAGTAAAATATATACATACATATATATATATATATATATATATATATATATATATATATATATATATATATATATATATATATATATTCAGTAAAATATATACATACATATATATATATATATATGTATATATATATATATATCTATATATATATATATATATATATATATATATATTCAGTAAAATATATACATACATATATATATATATATATATATATATATTCAGTAATATATATATATATATATATATATATATATATATATATATATATATTTAGTAAAATATATACATATATATTATATATATATATATATATATATATATATATATATATATATATATATATTGAGTCAAGACAAACTTCGTGTGAAAAAAAAGAACTACACAAAAACAAAACAGTTCCCCTCCCATGAACTCAATGCTGCACATCAATAAAACGCATTGTATTGTCGAGACGTACAGGAACCTCACTCTCATAATTCGCGCGTTGGCTCACACAGGACACCAATGCGACATCGTCTTGCTCCTTTCCATAATAAGCTTTTCTTTTAAAACACCCTTACTCCTAAATCACTGCTCGTTGATTAAGAGGAGAGAAAAGATGAAAATAAATGAGAGTAGAGCTGTTTTTTGCCATTGATCTTGGATTTTTTTTTTTTTTTTTCTAATTTCTTGGCTATATCCTTGTAGTCACTAAGATCCTATAAATCAAACAAAGTTCATTAGATCTCTAAATATGATTGAGGATTTTGTCTTCCAGGTTATCTTTTTGTGTAGGGATTCTCTCTCTCTCGCTGTCTTTCTTCCTTTCTCTCGCTATCTGTCTCGTACTCTCTATTTTTCTTTATCTCTCGTTCCCTTTCTTCCTCTCTCTCTCTCGTACTCTCTCTCTATTTCTTTCTCTTTCGTTCTCTTTCTTCCTTTCTCTCTCTATCTGTGTCGTACTTCTTTATTTTATTTTTCTTTATCTCTTGTTCTCTTTCTTCCTTTCTCTTTCTATCTCTCTCGTACTCTCTCTCTCTATTTCTTTCTCTCTCGTTCTCTTTCTTCCTGTCTTTCTCTCTCTTCCTTTCTCTCTCTCTCTCTCTCTCTCTCTCTCTCTCTCTCTCTCTCTCTCTCTCTCTCTCCCTCTCCCTCTCCCCCCCCCCTCTCTCTCTCTCTCTGGACCCTTATTCTCGTCCTCACATCCTCATAATAATATTGTCATTACACGACATTCCTCTAATTAACGCAACTACACATAACTCTCTTCCAGAATTCCATTATATCCCCATTCAAACTTTGTGGGTTGGATCCCCTTGTCCTCCTTCCTGCCCTCTTCCTCTCTCCTCTCCTTCTCCCTCTATCCTCCCTCTTCTCTCTCCCTCTATCCTCTCTCTTATTTCTTCTCTCTCTCTCTATCTTCCTCTCCCTCTATCTCCCTATTTTCTCTTCTTTCCTTCTCCCTCTATCCTCTCTCTTCTGTCTTCTTTCCTTCTCTCTCTATCCTCCCTATTCTCACTTCTTTCCTTCTCTCTCTATCCTCCCTATTCTCATTTCTTTCCTTTTCTCTCTATCCTCCCTTTTCTCTCTTCTTTCCTCTCCTTCTCTCTCTATCCTCCCTTTTCTCTCTTCTCTCCTTCTCCCTATTCTCTCTTCCTCTCTTTCTCTCTCTATCTTTCTCTTCTTCTCTCCTCTCCTTCTTCTGCTATCCTCCCTCTTATCTCTTCTCCTTCTCCCTCTATCCTCCCTTTTCTTCTCTTCTTCTCTCCTCTCATTCTTCTATCCTCTCTCCTCTCCCTCTCCCCCTATCCTCCCTCTTCTCTCTTCTCCTTCTCCCTCTATCCTCCCTCTTATCTCTTCTTCTCTCCTCTCACATTCTTCTATCCTCCCTCTTCTCTCTTTCTCTCTCTATCCTCCCATTTCTCTCTTCCTCTCTCGTCTCCTTCTCCCTCTAATCTCTTCTTTTCTCCTCTCCCTCTCCCCCTATCCTTCCTCTTATCTCTTCCTCTCTCCTCTCCCTCTCCCCCTATCCTTCCTCTTCTCTCTTCCTCTCCTTCTCCCTCTATCCTCTCCTTCTCCCTCTATCCTCCCAACTCTTCCTCCCCGTCTCCTTCATAATTCAGAATGATGACAATGATGATAACAAAGGTGATAGTGATAACAGGGATAATAACATTGGTGGTGATGACGATAGTGATAGTAATAATCGTGATGGTGATGGCAGTGGGGATGAAAATCGTGATGGTGATGAAAGGGGGGGGGGATTACTATGATGATAATGATGATTATAGTGGTGGTGATGATGAAAATGATGATGATGACATCAGGTAAGACGTTACTGCTATGTCTTTATTTCGAAATAAAGGTAATAACATCTCATGCTGTCTTATTGCTAGATCAACCAGACTTGTGCAACTTATTATTATTATTATTAGACTTATTATTAGACTTATACTGAATTCTTTAGCTGAAAGAGAATGTCAGAATGAGAAATTTATGTGTTTGTATTGCACTTATATATGCACACAACGGATCTTGAGTTACAGCAATTTATATTATAGATTTTTGTTAATAAAGGAATTTTATTGAAATAGAATATTCAAGAGAATTATCGTTATCATGATTCTCGTTAT
>NW_028234414.1:2254923-2267423 GCF_977035675.1 Penaeus japonicus | reverse complement strand
TCTTCTACTCCTCTCTTCTCTCCTCTCTCTCATCTCTCTCTCTACCTCTCTCTCGCTCTCTCTCTCTCCTCTCTCCTCTCCTTTCCTCTCTCCCTCTCTTCTCCTCGCACTCTCATCTCTTCTTCTGCTCTCTCATCTCTCTCTCTCTCTCTCGCTCTCTCTCTCTACTTTCTCTGTCTCTTCAATACTCTCTCTCTCTCTTCTCCTTCTCAACTCTCCACTCTCTCTCTCTCTCTCTCTCTCTCTCTTTCCCTCTTCCTCTCTCTCTCTCTCTCTCTCTCCCAATACATACAGTATTGTATTGACTTTTATTTTTATTTTTCCCTTGCTAGTGACATGAATATCATAAAGCGAAAGAGATAGATAAATTGATGGATAGATAAGTAGATTAATGGGCAGATAGATAGATAGACAGAGAGAGAGAAGGAGAATATATATATATATATATATATATATATATATATATATACATACATATATACACATATAACTATATGTATATATACATATGACTGATGATCAGAAATGAACGAGATAAAAAAAATACAAGATTTTATTCACCAACGAAGAACAGAAAACGGGAGATAGAATGATAATAAGGGATAATGAACAAAGATGGAAAAAGAAAATGAAACCGAAAGAGGACAGAGAAAATGCGAAGGAAGAAGAACGAAGTAGGAGATCTAGAGAGAGAGAGATCCCCCCCATGACCCCCCCCCCCTAGAGATTTGCTTATGTCTCCAGAAAGTTCAATCATCCTGGAAGTGAGGAGCTTAGATGTGAGGGAGGAAGAAGAAGGAGGAGGAGGAGGAGGAGGAGGAGGAGGAGGAGGAGGAGGAGGAGGAGGAGGAGGAGGAGGAGGAAATGGGAGATGGAGGGGGGGGGGGAGGAGATGAGGAGAGAGGAGGTAAGGGAGGGAGGAGGAGAAGGAAAGGGGAAGGAAAGGGGAAAGAGTGGAAGGGAGAGGATGGAGGAAGGAGAGGGAAAAGAGAGGAGGAGAGAGTAGTGAGGGAAGACGAGTAGGAGATGAGCGTGAGAAGGAGAAGGAGAGAGAGGAGGAGAGGGAAAGGGGGAGGAAAGGTGAAAGAGAAGAAAAGAAGGGAGGGAGTGAGGGAGGAGGTGGGGGTGAGAAGGAGAGGAGGAAAGAGGAGGTAAGTGAGGGAGGAGGAGAGGGAAAGGGGAAGGAAAGGGGAAAGAGTGGAAGGGAGAGAATGGAGGGAGGAGAGGGAAAAGAGAGGAGGAGAGAGTAGTGAGGGAAGACGAGTAGGAGATGAGCGTGAGAAGGAGAGGGGGAGAGAGGAGGAGAGGGAAAGGGGGAGGAAAGGGGAAAGAGAAGAAAAGAGGGGAGGGAGTGAGGGAGGAGGTGGGGTGAGAAGGAGAGGAGGAAAGAGGAGGTAAGTGAGGGAGGAAGAGAGAGGAGGAAAGAGAGGGTGAGAGAAGTGAGAGGAGAGGGACGAGGCAAAGAGGGATAGGAGGTAAGGGAGGGAGGATGAGAGGAAAGGAGGGAGATAGAGAGAGAGGGAAGGGGTAGTGAAAGGAGGTGAGGGATGGAGGAGGAGGAGGAGGAGGAGAAGAGAAGACGTGGGGGTAAGGGGTAAGGAGGTGAGAGGTTGAGGGAGAGAGGGGAGAGGGTGAGGCGGACGAGATGATAAGTGGAAGGGGGGGAGGTAGGGGGTCGGGGAGTGAGAGAACGAAAAGAGGCAAAGGATGGTCAGAAAAGGAAGAAGGAGGGATAAGGAGGATAGATAAGTAGATGTGTGTGGGGGGTGGGGGTGGAAGAGCAGACCCATCCCCCCCCTCCTCCCCGTTATAACCCTACACTCCGATGCCATCCAAAAAGGATCCTTTGGTCCATAGTTGGGGAGAGGAGGTGGGGGGGAGAGGGGGGGTAGGAGATGGAGAGGAGAAGGGGAAGGAGAGAGAGAGGGGAGAGATTAGAGGAAGAATGAAGGGGAGGGATGGCGAGAGGGAGGGGGAGAGGTAGGGAGGAGGGGAAAAGCGGGGGCGTGAGGAGGGGGGAGGAGGTTTATGAGAGGAAAAGGGCAAGAAGGGGGAATGAAAAAATGAGAGGGAACAGAGAAAAAGGGGAAAAGAGAGAAAGAGAAGAGGAGGGAAGAAAAAAGAAACAGAGAGAGGGGGGAGGAGTTATTGAAAAAAGAAGGAGAGAGAGAAGAAGGGATGGGGAAGAGAGAGAGAAGGACGGGAGGAGAATGGGGAGGGGGAGATGAATTAGTTGAATGAAAGGGGATAGATAAGGAGGTAGGGGAAGAGAGTAGGGAAGGGGGAGGGGAAAAGGAGGGGAGAAAGGAAGGGGAGAGAGAGGGAGAGGGGGGATAGGAGAGTGGGGAGGGGAAGGAGTTATTGAAAAAAAGAAGGAGAGTGAAACGAAGGGATGGGGAAGAGAGAGAGAGAAGGAGGGGAGGAGAATGGGGAGGGGGAGATGAATTAGATGAATGAAAGGGGATAGATAAGGAGGTAGGGGAAGAGAGTAGGGAAGGGGGAGGGGAAAAGGAGGGGAGAAAGGAAGGGGAGAGAGAGGGAGGGGATAGGAGAGTGGGGAGGAAAGGGATGATGAAGAAGCGGGAGGGAAAAAAAGGAAGAGGAATGTTAGGAAAATAAGAGGAGGAGGGAATAAAGAAAGTGGGGAGAGGTGAGTGATAGAAAAAAATGAAATAGGGAGAATAAAAATGGGAGGAAAGGGATGAGAAAGGCAGAGGGTAGGAGAGTGGAGAGGAGAGGGAAGATGGAGAAAGAAAGAAGATAGAGAGTAGATAGAGTAAGAGGAAAAGGAAGGAGAGAGAGATGGAGGGGAGGGGGAAGAAGAGTAGCGAGGGGGAAGTAAGGGTGTAGAGGCAGAAAAGAGGGAGAGGGGAGGGGGGCCAAAGGGAAGAGGGGAAGAGGGAGAGGAAAGAGGAGGGGGGGCAGGGGGTGTAGGGGGGGGGGTGGGGGAAGAAGGGGGGGGAGGGAGGAGAGGGGGGGGGGGGGGGGGGGGGAAGGGGGAAAGGAGGGAAGGAGAGGGAAAGAACAAGGGAAAGGAAGGAGAAGAAGGAAGAAAAGGGGAAAGGGAGGGAGAAGAAGAATGAACGGTGTGTGTGGGGGGGGGGGGGGGGAAGAGCAGGAAAATAGAGGGGAGGGAGAGGAGGAGGAGGGAGAGGTGGGGAAAGAAGGAGAGGAGGAGGGAGGGTTGGGAGGCGGAGGAAGAGGAGGAGGGAGGGGGGAGGGGAAGGTTGGGAGGAGGAGGAGGAGGGAGAAAAGGGAGTGGAGGAGAGGAGAGAAGGGAGAGGAGGAGAGGAGAGAAGGGAGAGGAGGAGGAGAAGGGAGGAGGAGGAGGAGGGATGAACTGGTCAAGTTTTTGGTCCAAGTTTTATTCCCCTCGAAGGCCGATCGCGTTTACATTCCCGATTCCATATTTTCTGCCATCAAAAAGTTTTGTTTTCTCTCTCTCTCTCTCTCTCTTGCCTCTCTCTCTCTCTCTCTCTCTCCCTCTCTCTTTCTCTCTTTCTCTCTCTCTCTCTCTCTCTCTCTTCCTCAATCTCTTTTTTTCTCGCCCCTCTTTTTGCCCCCCCCTCTTTGCCTCTCTCTCTCTCTCTTTTCCTCTCTCCTCTCTCTCCCCTCACTCTCCTCTCTCTCTCCATCACCATCTCTCGTCTCCTCCTCTTTCTCTCGCCTCTCATTCCTCTTTCGCCTCTTCTCTCACTCTCCTCTCTCTCGTCCTCGCTCTCCGTCCTCTTCCCCTCGGCCCCCCCCCCCCCCCCCCCCCAACGTGGCCCCCCCCTCCTCTCATCCCCTTCTCTCTCTCTCCTTGACTCGCCCCCCACTTCTCTCTCTTGTTCTCTCTTGCCTCTCATCTTCTCCTCTCTCTCTCTTTCTCATTCTCCTCTCTCTCCTCTCTCCTCTCTCTCTCTCTCTCCTTTTTCTAATATCCTCCTCTTCTCTCTCTCTCTCACTTTCTCTCTGCACGCCTCTCATTGCTCCTCCTCTCGTTTCGCCCCACCCCCCCCCCCCCCCCCTATCTCTCTCTCTCAATCATCGCAAATCCCACTCACCTGCTCCTCTTGCCTCTACACGCACCAAATTCATCCTTCATTGGCACTCTCTCTCTTTCTCTTTCCATCTCCTCTCTCTTCTCTCTCGTCCTCCCTCACATCATTTCCCTCTCTCTGCCTCTCGCTCCCCGACTCATCTCTCTCTCTCCTCTCCCATCTCTCTCTGCCTCTAGCCTCTCCTCTCTCTCTCTCTCCTCGCTCTTCACTCTCTCTCACTCGTCTCTCTCTCTCTCTCTCTCTCTCCTCTCTCTCTCTCTCTCTTCTCACTCTCTCTCTCTCTCTCGCGCTCCTCTCCTTCTCTCTCTTCTCTCTCTCTCTTCTCTCTCTCCTCTCTTTCTCTCTCTCTTGCCTTCTCTTCTCTCTCTCTCATCTCTCTCTCTCACGCCTCTCTTGCTTCAGTCTCTCTCTCTCCGCCTCTTCCTTCTCTCTCTCTCTCTCCTCTCTCTTCGCTCTCTCTCTCTCTCTCTCTCGCCTCTCTCTCTCTCTCTCTCTCTCTCTCTCTCTCTCTCTCTCTCTCTCTCTCTCTCTCTCTCTCTCTCTCTCTCTCTCTCTCTCTCTCTCTCTCTCTCTCTCTCTCTCTCTCTCCATGTCTCGCCTCCTCTCTTCCCTCTCTTTCTTTTAGATAATTCTTTAAAAAGTCTGTCTTTGGAATCACAGCTCTTTGTTGTCAAGAACGAATTATATGTGAATTTCCTTTTAAACTTTCTTTTTATCTTACGGCTAGATTCATTATATGCGATAAATTACTAATCTGATATATATCAAAAAAGAGATTTTTATCGCATACCATATATCATAAGGAGCAAGATTAGGAGGAAGAGGCCGGAAATACGTTCCTATTTACCCATAGTCTATTCGGTTACATCCTACTTAGGGTAACTAGGATGTCTTATATAATTATGATTAATGGGATTCTCGTTTACTTTCCGTATATATGGATTTATGAATATATACATACATGTGCATATATGCATAAATGTGTGTATATAATATATACATATATATATATATACATATATATATATATATATATATATATATATATATATATATAATATATATATATATATATGTAATGTATTGGTATATATGTATGTATATATATACATGCATATATAAATATATATATATATATATATATATATAATATATATATATATATATATATATATATATATATATGTAAGTATGTATATATATATATATATAATATATATATATATATATATATATATATATAAAGTAATCATATATATATCTATAGGATAGTAATAAATGTATATACACACACACACACACACACACACACACACATACATATATATATATAGAGAGAGAGAGAGGAGGAGAGAGACAGAAGCACAGCGAGAGAGATAGAGACAGACAGAGGACAAGAGGACAGAGACAGAGAAGCGAGAAGAGAAACAGAGAGAGAGAGATAGAGCACAGATGCAGACAGGCGTGACAGACAGAGAAACAGAGAGAGACAGAGAAACAGAGAGAGACAGATAAATAGAGCAAGAGACAAAGAGAGAGTGAAAGACAGAGAGAGACAGACTGAAACAAAGAAATAGAACGAGAGACAAAGAGAGATTGAAAGTCATAGACAGAGACAGACAGAGACAGAGAGAGACAAACAGAGACAGAGAAACGGAGCGAGAGACATAAAAAGAGACAAAGAGAGATTGAAAGTCATAGACAGACAGAGACAGAGAGAGACAAACAGAGACAGAGAAACGGAACGAGAGACATAAAAACAGACAAAGAGAGAGACATCGGCGCGGAAATCAGCCGGTAAAGCGTAAGTCTCCTCGTCTCTCCTCAGCGCCGCATCGAGAGAGCCTTCACATGTCAGATGCTGTAATCTGGCTTAAGACATATGGCCAACTCGAGGAGAGGGAGGATGCAAATGGATTCTGCATCTGCAAGAGATATATATGAGGAAATCGGCGCGTTTAAAATTGAATGGAACGCTCCGAATCGGTGCGCGGTATTCTACTGTGTTTGTGTATGAGTTGCCGGAAGGGAATTAGGCGAGTTTTTTTTTTTTTTTTTTTTTTTTTTTTGCGATTCGATTCGAGCAGAGTCTAAGTTTTGAATGATATCTATTCGATTCCGAGAGGATCTTTTGGTTTTTTGAAGGATTCGATTCGAGAGTGTCTTTGTTTTTGAAGGATTTTTTTTTTTTTTTTTTTTTTTTTAAGTCTTTAAAGTGATTGAGTAAGATAAGATGAATGAGTAAGTAAATAGAAAAAAACAATAAAGTAAATGAGTAAAATGAATAAATCAATAAATCTAAAATATATAAACAATAGGGATAATAAACAAAACAAAAAAAAACAAAAAAAAACGAACAGGGTTGTGACATAATCTATTTATCGAGAAAAGGCGAGCTATATTTATTAACAAATTATAGAACTAAAAGCAATGAAAGTACAACGTGTCAGTCAAGTCAAATGACATTCATGCGTTCACCCTGGTTTTGGAATTCCCAGAGACAAAGAGACAAGTCGATAGAAAGGGAAGTGGAAGAGACAGAGAGGGAGAGAGTAAGTGAAAGCGAGAGAGTAAGAAACAGAGAGAAATAGAGTAGGAGAGGGAGAGAGGATAATATTCATTTGAGTAAAAGTTTTTATTTATCTTTATTCAACCGACACAAACACCAGAGATATGTATTGATTAGCGAAAATACGCTTTTTTGATTTGAAGATAAAGACAACTATGTTTATTCTCAATAAATACAATCTAATGTATGATGATAACTCCACAGTTACAACATTGGTAGGATGATAACTGATAACTGATGATAACTGAATGGATATCGTTACATACGCCATTTAATTCAAATCGGATATTCATACACACACACACATACACATACGCACACACACATACACACACACACACACACACACACACACACACACACACACACACATATATATGTATATATATATATATATATTATATATCTATATATATATATATATTTTATATATATATATATATAGTATATATATATATGCATATATATAAAATATATATTATTATATATATATATAGTATCTATTATATATATATATATATATCTTATAGATTCATATTACATATATATATAATACTTATATATATTATATTAATACCTACTATATATATATACATAGTATATATATTATATAGGATATCTAATATATATATATATATAATATATATATTAAAAGAGAGAGAGAGGCGGAAGAGAGAGAGAGAGGGGGGAGAGAGAGAGAGAAGGAAGACGAGGAGAGAAGAGAGAGTAGGGAGAGAGAAGTGATGATGGAGAGAGAGAGTAAGAAAGAAAAGGTTTTGAGGTAATTCTGGGGTAAATTACGAATATATAAGCCTTATCAAGAGTATATCATATGCTAAATGAGGGTATATTTGTAGCAAAAAGTGGCAGCTTAGTTGGTATTACTAGAATAATAGTAATGATAACAATATTAATAATGATAAAAATGATAATAGCAATAATGATATTGACTATGATTATGATGAATTCACGATACACTAGGTCATACCACTTCGAATCTGAACAAAATGTGAACAAAATGTGTACAAAATACACCAGACATAAAGAAAGCATTCTCCACATATCACGAAAATATATTTTGAACAATATTTGTTTGAATAGAGAGATAACTGAGATGATCATTGAAATAATTCTAATGAATAGTATGAGTGGAAGAAGATTTAGATATTTAGAAATTCAACCTGATAAATCTTTTTTTTTTTTTTTTTTTTTTTTTTTTTTTTTTTACCTTCCCCTTCAAATGAAGAAACATCTTTCACACAACTATACCTGTTAGGTTTATTTTAATTAGTTGAAGAGATTGACTGATCTAATTAGATAATTAATTAAGACGTTCCATTGCTATGATTATGATTATTATTATCATCAGTGTCATAATAGAATCAGGCGATTAAATTTATCATGATCAATGAGGTGGGGCATGATAGAATGGAATGGAGATGGTGGGGATAAAAGAGAGATGACATTAAATGATGGGGGGGAGAATGACATGGAGCAAGAAAGGAAGAAACGGGTAGTGCCTGCATGTGCATCAGGATGAGGTAAATCCATGGGGCAATGCAGAGAATGAAGTGGGATGAGGGATGGAAGCGAATCAATGGGACATGTGAGCATGCCTGTGGGGGGATCAATGGAGCATGGACTGGGTGGGTGTGGACATGTCATGACATGTGAGGGGGGGGGGACGGGCATACATCATGATGCATGATGGGGTGCGTGGTGTGGCATGAAGGTGAGGGTGCAGTGAAGCATGGTGACGCTGATGGGGTAGATCATTGTGATGGCTTATCATGGAGGCATGCAGGACGGTGGACAACGAGATCTGAACAAGATCATGGAAAGCGAATGGACCAAGAATAGCAGGAAAATGAATAGACAAACAAGGACGACTAAGACCAATGGGGGGGCATGGCGCATGAGCAAGAGTAGGCCATGGTACATGCAAGCGAGAGTACATGAGCCTAGCCATGCCAATCGGAGCACCACTGGGGGAGAGGAGATGGTCCCCCAAGCCGTGACCTGCCAGCATGACATGAATCACATAGGGGACATGCTGCAAAAACATGGGTGCACCATGGATCGCATACCTGAACCTGACATGATGACGAAGAGGAAGGAGGGGACAAGATGCTACATGAATGGACATGGTGGGTGATGGCTACACGCGGTGACCTGGCCGCAGGTGAATGACATGTGGTGCAAGGAAACCTGATCCTGGGAACAAAGAAAAGTTGATGAATCATCGTGAATAAGTACAAGGATGAAACTTGAGCGGGACATGTCGGCCCGGGAAGCATGGGTGGTGAGGAATGTAACATGCCGGCCCGTGTGGGTGATGGGAAGCCATGGATGAGGGCCAGGCAGGGCATAGCCTGCAGGCCCGGTAATGGCAAATCTGATCTAGACATGACCTGAAACGCACCGTACCGCTCAATGCCCAGTGTGCATGCGCCTAGAGGTGGGGGGAGTACTCCTGCTTTTGGGAGTGGTGCCATGGGTTAGAACCAGGCTGCGACCATCTCGCCGCCGTGCCGTGCATGGCATCCATGGCGTGCCAGTTATACCCATCTTCAGCCCATTCGCCCTCTCCAGCACCCTGAGGCTCACCACTAGCCCTGTCGTCCACGCCACCTTCAATCTAGCACGCAGCCTGTGCGCAATACGTCCAGGCGCCTATATGCCATCCATAGGAGGGGCGAAGAGCCATCCTTGGGCACCATGGGCCCCCCACAGTGTCATAGGCTCAAGCCAATTTCTCCTGCAGGTAGCTGTAGGCCATTATTCCATCCATTTGGTCCATGGTCATAGCAGTATCCCAGGACAGAAGCACCTGGTGCCTGTCCCAGTCTGGTGGCCCAGATGCCATAACACCAGACGTGAGCAGGGGCAGCCAGTCGCATTGCGCGGCCCAGACTACAAGAGAACCTTTTCTCCTGATGATGGTTAGCATTTTACTGCCCCGCCTCAAAGGAATGAACTCCTTTTGCTTATTTGTACCTGTTAAGATCACTCGAATTAAGGGAAAAGCTATCAGTTATTTTATTTTCTCGTTAACTAATATTCTATGGAGTATTACTTCCTTCCTTCCCTTCCTTTCGATAGTGCTATGGTTATTTATGAATAACGTGCACATTTTCAATTAAGTTCAAACTGTTATGCTGTTGAAAAGATCTTCATAATGTATCTTCTTTGGCTGCATGAAAATAGAGACCTTATTGAACCTTATCTGGAGTTTACTTTTTATGGTATACCTTGTATGGAAGGGATATTTTTGTATTCATCTCTATTTGACTATCTAAACCTTCGAGGAAACAATTAATACACAGAAAAGGTAAAAAAAAAAAAAAAAAAAAAAAATCCAACTCAACAACATTATTGTCTTATTCATAGATCTTAAACATTGTGAAAAAAAGGAAAATTGGATATTATGCTTTGAAATCAAGAAACACAAACTTTTCATTGCAGCCATTGTTAGATAACCAGTGTTCGTGTGTTCCAACGAGGTGAGTTTATAAAAGGACTCAGCGCTGTTTAAGGTTTTTTTTATATCACCATAAGGTCCTTTTCCATCATTCCTGTTACACACAGTGTCATAAGGTGAAATTTCCCTATCACAAATGACCACAGTATACCTTCATTTTCTCTCTAAACTTCCACCAAATAAGGCATCTACTGGTTCCACTTCCTTCCACCCAAAACTTCCACTTCTTCTTGCAACGTCCTTGCATTCATTCTGCCACCTGTTGTATTCGTCATCTGTGATTTTCTTAGCATTCTTATCATTTTCCTTTTTTCGTACAAGACTTACTTATCGTGTCGTAAAAGAACACCAGACCATTAAGAAGCCACTGGTGTTTTTCTCCTTCTCTGTCCATACCTGTTGTGCAGTTGCCAAATGTATCCAGGCGAAAGGTTAGTTTCACAAACCACAACTTTTTACAATAATTCCGGTATTACATAGCAACAGAGAATTATTCTTACGTGAAATAGATTTACTTGAGTCGCAATATTTTGTCTTTATCTATTTGCAATTGTGGTATCGTTAATAGACTAGATATACCTTTAAAACAGCGTGGGTATTTTGCCACCAGAGCAACAGAGAATCATTCTTATGTGAAATAGGTTCCCGGGTTCGAGACTTGAATGAAAGGTTTCCTCGGGAAAAGGTAACCGGTGTTCACGAGTGTTCTCTACGGAGATCAGGTCCCCCACCCGAGGTCAAAGGTCATTCTGGTCGGCAACTATGCAGAAAGGCAGAAACAAGCCTCTCGATTAAGTCAGTTGAAATCGGTAAGAGGTAAGAATCGTTTTTTTTTATTATTATTACTATTGTTATTATTATTATTATTATTATTATTTTTTATTATTATTATTTTTTTACATTTACGATGATTTTTTTTTTTTAAGATTATCTTAAACATTAGCGTAAATCTTTACTGACTTATTTCTAGTTTTATAATTGTTCAACAATTAGAAATTTACTTTTTAAAGATGCACTAAGAGATTCTCATGGGAAAATGTCCGCGTATGATAAATGTCATAAAAAAAGTACAGTTGGGATAAGAAAGAAAAATTAGTGAAAGCAATATTTACGAAACACAAAAGTAATCTCAAGCACTTCGGATTAAGATAAGAAATAAGTTTGTTTTCATCTTCAAGTCGAATAGAAAAGTATTTTGTATTAATACTTTATTACTGACGACTCACAAATTCTAATTTCAAATTTGCGTTTTTATTTGTTAAGAGAAGAGACATTTGCAGAATCATCTCAGCTTATTAAAATAGTCTTTTCCATATAAACATATATTTTCAGCCACTTTGTATCTCTGTGTTCATTGCTTACTATATAATAATTTAAGAGAAGCATTCAAATAGTTTTAGAAGAAAATCAGCTTTTATCAAACACATGACTTTTCAAAAAATTATACTCCTAATAATCAAAATTCAAACGCACAAACAGACCCTTGCTTTCTGTACTTTGAGACAAGCCGAGGGATCTTAAGTAAGTATATAACATAAATGAATGTCAATAGACAATAGACATAAAGTCTGAATAAGCAGCAATATAGGCAGAAGGTTTATTTGATTTAAAAAGAAAAAAAGAAAGAACTCTTAGTTGCAAAATAACTATGAACACGAGGGAATGTTCAAACTAAACGTCAAAAGAGACATTAGGTGTGACAGGGAGAACGATAGAAATAGAGAGAAAGAGAGAATAAGCGAGAAAGTGAGAAAGGGGAAAAGAGAGAGGGGGGAGGGGGAGGAGGAGGGGGGGCAGAGGAAATCAAAGTGAGAGTGAGAGGAGCACAAAGAGAGAAAGGACCAAGGGGGGGGGAGGGGGGAATCAGACATTCAGATACAAGACAGAGAAAGAAGACTAGGAAAAGACAGAGAGAGGAAAAAAGGAAGAAAGAAGGAGAGAGAAAGCAAGAATAAACATTTTCTATCTAAATGACATTTCATGTAGTTTCAAATTTAACAATTGTACATTCTTTCTTGGACATGATATCAAAATAACTTCAAACCGATATGAAACTGAGATGATATTGGATCTAAAAAGAAACGATTTGCGAGTTTTTGTTGCAATCTAATAGTAAAAAGGCATATATTTGCATACTTATGCTTTACAAAGAAGGATAGACGCATTAAAGAAACCTTTTTTTTTTCAATACTATAATAATCATAAATGAAATACTATCTACAAGATCTAAAATGCTTAGGATAATCAATTGCTATCATAACATGATTAAAAGGATTTTATTTGCAATAATTTAACATGGCTAATGATAAATAGATTCATATTTGATCATAACCATTCGATGATGGTAATGATGATAATTTCCATAACAGTGACAGCTATAATATCAAAGATGATGACAAATATAATG
>NW_028234414.1:2222423-2224923 GCF_977035675.1 Penaeus japonicus | reverse complement strand
TGGTAAGGGGAGAGGGGGGAGGAGGGTTTTGGGACGAGGAGGGGAAGAAAGAGGGAAGAGGAGGAGGAGGAGGGGGAGAAAAAAAAAGAGGGAGAGAGAGGGAGGGAGGGAGGGGGAGGAGGGTTTGGGACGAGGAGGGGAAGAAAGAGGGGGAAAGAGAGGGAAGAGGAGGAGGAGGAGGGGGAGACAAAAAAAAAAAAAAGAGGGAGAGAGAGGGAGGGAGGGAGGGAGGGAGGGAGGGAGAGGAGGGTTTGGGACGAGGAGGGACAGAAAGAGGGGGGAAGAGAGGGAAGAGGAGGAGGAGGAGGGGGAAAAAAGAGGGAAAGAGAGGGAGGAGGGAGGGAGGGAGGGAGGGAGAGGAGGGAAGAAGCGGGAGAGAATAGAGGAAGAAGATAGAGAGGATAGGAGGAGGAGGGGGACAGGGTGAGAGGAGGGAGAAAGAGGAAAGAGAGGGGAAGAGGAGGAGAAGGGGGAAAAAGAGAGGGAGAGAGAGGGAGGACGGAGAGAGAAGAGAGGGAGAGATATAAAGAGATGGAGAGAGAGGGAAGAGAGGGGAAAAAGAGGAAGATGGGAATGGAGAAGGAGAAGAAAGAGATGATAAGAGAGAAAAGAAAAGAGGAGGGAGAAAGAGGGAGGAGGAGGAGAAAAGGGAGGGAGAGAAGAAGGAAAAGAGACAAAAAGAGAGAGTAAGAGGACGAGGAAGAAGGAGAGAATAAGAATGATGAGGAGGAGAAAGAGATGAACAGAGAAGGAAAAAAAGAAGAAAAGAAGGATAAAGGAAAAAAAAGAGAAGGAAAAAGGTAGAGGCAGAAATGGATAGAGGGATGGGAAAATATAGAGGGGAAAAAAAGAAAGAAAGATTAGATAGTGAAGAGCAGGGAGAGAAAGAAGAGAATGAATAGACAAAGAAGGGAGAAAGAGGAAAGTGGTGAAGGAGGTGGAGAAATAGATGGAAAGAAGACGGATTCAGGAGTGGGAGGGGTAAAAAAGACGAAGGAGAGGAATAGGAGAAGGAAAGGGATATAAAAAGAACAGAAAAGAAGAACTATAAAGCGAAAAAGGAAAGGAAGAAGAAAGAAAAAAAATAGACAAAGGGAGGAGAAAGGTAAAATGATAAAAGAAAGGCGTAAAGGGGGGAAAGAAAAAAAGAAGAAGTAGAAACAGATAAAAAAGTAATAAAGAATATATTTTAAGAAACAAAAGGGAGAGGAAACGAGGAACATAAAAGAGGGAAAGAAACATTTGGGATAAAGGAGGAGAAACAGAAGAGAAAAGAAAATTTGAGAATGAGAAAGAGAGAGAGAGAGAGAGAGAGAGAGAGAGAGAGAGAGAGAGAGAGAGAGAGAGAGAGAGAGAGAGAGAGAGAGAGAGAGAGAGAGAGAGAGTATGAAAAGGAAAATAAAGGTAAAGGTAAAAAGTAATTCATACACGAGGAAGAAAGAAAAAGAAAAAGAAAAAACAACAACAACAAAGCGACACAGAAAAAAGAAGAAAAAAAAAGGAGTCCAAAACGAATAAGGGAGAAAGAGGGAACAGGGTAAAAAAAAGAAAAAAAAAAGAAAAAAAAAATGAAAGAGAGAGAGAGAGAGGACACAAGAATACAGGCTATCGCTTGTTCGGAGTTATTGTGGAAAAGGGGAAAGAGGGGACTGTGGATAATGACCGGTGAAGGGGAGGACTAAATAGAACAACGAGGAATGGACGAAGGAAAAGGGGAAGGTGTCAGGAATATACACTGATGATGGTGTGGGGATCAGGGCGTGAGAGAGAGAGAGAGAGTGAGAGAGAGAATGAGAGAGGGAAAGAAAGAAATAATGTGTGTGTGTGTATGAGAGAGAGAGAGAGAGAGAGAGAGACAGTCAGAGACAGTCAGACAGAGAGAAAGGATGAGAATAAGAGAGAGACAGACAGACAGAGAGAAAGAGAGAAATAGACAGACAGACAGAGAGAAAAAGAGAGAGAGACAGACAGACAGAGACAGACAGACAGAGAGAAAGAGAGAAATAGACAGACAGACAGAGAGAAAGAGAGAAATAGACAGACAGACAGAGAGAAAAAGAGAGAGAGACAGAAAGAAAGAGAGAGCTAGACAGACAGACAGAGAGAAAAAGAGAAATAGACAGAGAAAGAGAGAGAGAGAGCTAGAGAGAGAGAGAGAAACAGAGAGAAAGAGAGAGAAAGAGATACACCAAACACAATAGCCGTCGTCGAGGATTCAACCAAACCTACCAAGAAGGCACTGAATGTCACCAGAAAGTACAACACGACATACATCACGGACAATGAACCTTACATTTCCATAATGACGAAGGCGACGACGAAGGGGCACCAGACACGGCTTAGGACACGACGTAGTCTTGGGACATGTTATGGACATGAATGAGCATAAAGATAATGGGTTATGGGGTGAAAATACAAGGAGGGGGAGTCAACGTCAGTGGTGTGGAAATGAAGAGCATGTTGCAGGCTGTGTAGGAGGAGCGTCATGGAGAATGCGAAT
>NW_028234414.1:2192423-2194923 GCF_977035675.1 Penaeus japonicus | reverse complement strand
CCCTCTAATTAATCCATTGATATAAAAAGAGAAGGGGAAATGAGGGGAAAAAAGAAGAAAAAAGTCTATATAAAAAAAGCTAATCCATCTAGGGACTTCAGTTGAGGGGAAGTTGATGTACATAATTTGCAGTTAGTTGATGTCTCTCGTTTTTCATTATGCATTGCAACCATCCTGATTCAATTTAGGCTTATTAACTTTGGGGGAGAACATAACTTTTACGTTATTATATGTTAATGCTTTTCCCATGAATTATTCTACGGCTTTTGGCGCTCTTTTTGTGAAATTCAGTTAATTATTTGGTATCAGGGGAAAGGAACGCAAATGTGATGGATTTTTCTCTTCCTTTTTCAACTCTCTCTCTCTCTCTCTCTCTCTCTCTCTCTCTCTCTCTCTCTCTCTCTCTCTCTCTCTCTCTCTCTCTCTCTCTCTCTCTCTCTCTCTCTCTCTCTCTCTCTCTCTCCTCTTGGCTCCTAGAATCCATTACGGCTTCATAAGTTATTGATAATGTTAATCTTGGAATATAATTCAATTTAGTTATCGAGACGAGGAATTATAGGGATACTTTGTGTAACCTGGCTTCTAGCAGTTGACTTTGAGAAGGTTATGAATAAGGAAAATTTGATTATGGTGATAATAGGGAAGATATGATAATAATGATATTTAAGAAAACGATGAAAATAATGATGATAGTAAGGAAGATTATGATGATAGTAATATCAATGATGATTAAAATGATAGCAATTACAAAATGATAATGATAATGATATTGATAATAATAATGATGATAATGATAATAATAATGATAATGATGATAATGACAATTATGATAATAATAACAACATAGAGAGTAATGATAACAAAAACAATCTATATATTGCTACTGCTATTGATAGTAATACCACTAATGATGGTGATGATGATGATGTTGTTGTGATGGTGATGATGATGATGATAATGAAAATAATGATGATAATTATAATGATAAGAATGATGATCATATTAACAATAATAGTAATAGTAATAATAACAACAATAATGATATTGAAAATAGTAAGGATGAGATTTTAAAGAAAATAATAACGATAATAGTAATAGTAAAAAATATAATAATGATATTGATGATGATATTGCATTTATATGATCAGTGAAAAAGGATTATATTGTGGCGTTTGTCTGTTTTAAGATGGCGGCCCAATGCCCAGCTGTCACACGTGGCCCCTAGCCTCGGACGGGACGGATCGGAGTCTCGACTAGCCTCGAACGCATCTCCCTTACCACGGACGGATTCGGAGGCGTTGACCTGACCTCCTGCAAATCCGTCTACCAAGACAGTGCACTCTTGACCTCCTTTGGCAGACAGACCTCCTCTTCTAACCTGTCCTCACGGGCCAGGCTTAGTGACCTCGACTCGATTATCGGCTTAACCTCTCGATGAGGTAGGGCCAGCCAAGTATCATCAGTTTTTTTTTTTTCCATCAATACGTCCATTTCTTAACCGTTATTTAGCTGTGCTGAAAGGTGCTTCTTCGCCAAATAAAGCTATATACTTATCGCTAGTTTCCCAGCTTCCAATCAGTTATTTGTAAGGTAACCTATTGCAGTAATTAATGAGGTATAAACACGTGGAATATTTTCCATTGTCAAGAAGAGACAAGTGTACGGTCGTTGATTGATTTTGAGATAATGTAAAATCGAAAAAAAAAATGATATGTTAAGTTTATCTCTCCTGTACCTTCTTTATACATGCAGATTAACATACCAGAAACAATCTACGTATGTGAATAATTGTATTACACCATCTCTCTCTCTCTCTCTCGCTCTCTCTCTCGCTCTCTCTCTCTCTCTCTCTCTCTCTCTCTCTAGTTTGAATAATTCCAACTAGTTTAAAGTATCTAATTATTCTCTTATTTCCAACGGCCTTCCGAGAGCAAGCCCCTGAAAAAAAGTAGGAGGGGGAGGGAGGGGGAGGGAGGTGATAGGGAATTAACCTCATCATAAACTTTAATAAATGACCGTTTGTTTTTGTATTATCCTCCGATTTTGCATTCCATATTTTCCCCCTACCTGACAGTCGAGAAATTTCTTTGATAGCTTTGCTTTGCTTTCAGCATGAGATCTTGATTCTCTTAGAGAAGGAGAGAACAAAGAGAGAGATTTTTGTATTAGGTTGAATTAAGATTTAGAATATATGCATTTCTATCTGTGTATTTTTTTCTATCATATCGTAGAAAATGGAGTACAAAACTTGTAATTTCTTTATTAGCAGAACATTTGTAAGACACTAAGCCATTATCATATACAGTAACGTGAGTCAGTTATAATGTTATTTCGAATTAATGAATTAATTAACCAATGCATTTGCATACATTTGCATATATCATTTTCATATCTTTTTCTTCTTTATTCCGTGTGTATTTCATGTTGAATTAATTTCGACGCTCTTTGTATTCTGTTTTTATTCAATAATATTCACGAGTTTTCATGTTTCCTATTTTCC
>NW_028234414.1:2167423-2174923 GCF_977035675.1 Penaeus japonicus | reverse complement strand
TAACGACCCTCTCAGCTGACAACAACAACAACGATAAGACGAACGACCCTCTCAGCTGACAACAACAACAACGATAAGACTAACGACCCTCTCAGCTGACAACAACAACAACGATAAGACGAACGACTCTTTCAGCTGACAACAACAACAACGATAAGACTAACGACCCTCTCAGCTGACAACAACAACAACAACGATAAGACTAACGACCCTCTCAGCTGACAACAACAACAACGATAAGACTAACGACCCTCTCAGCTGACAACAACAACAACGATAAGACTAACGACCCTCTCAGCTGACAACAACAACAACGATAAGACTAACAAGCCTCTCAGCTGATAACAACAACAACGATAAGACTAACGACCCTCTCAAGTGACAACAACAACAACGATAAGACGAACAACCTTCTCAGCTGACAACAACAACAACAATAAGACTAACGACCCTCTCAGCTGACAACAACAACAACAATCCAAACGACAAGACCAACACCACTCTCAGCTGAAACAACAACAACAACACCAACATCCCACCGACAGACATTAACAATACCAACAGCCTCAGCGAATAACCCCGGCGGAGCCAGAAGACGATTTTGCAATTGACATTTCAATCAGAGAGAGCAATTACTGCATCATCTCTCCAATGTATCTGTCTCTTGGTCTCCGCGTGATGCACAAACAGGCGAGTCTCAGACGCCTTTTGAACCCGGGATGAGACGTCGCAGCGAGGGAGGAGGGAGGAGGTTGAGACTGCTTTTGTTTCTGAGAGGGGTTGTTTGGGGGTTGTTTTCCTTTTGAAGGGGTTGTTTGGGGGTTGTTATCCTATTGGAGGGGTTGTTTGGGGGTTGTAAGCCACCTGCTGGCACTAGTTGTAAGCCACCAGTGCCACCCGTTGTAGGCCACCCACTGCTGTCATCAGTTATAAGCCACAATGCCATCAGTTGTACAGCACCCGATGCCCTGTTGTAGGTCGGTGGGTAAGAGACAGACGTTCACGTGCCATGGTCTTTATTGTGGACTGTTAATTGCATCTGACCCTGGCCGAAGGCCAGAGGTCAGAGCGGTTCGCTCTAGTCTGTCTGTCTGACCTCTCTGTCCTGATCTGCCTCTCTGTCTGTCCTTGTGTGTCCTTTAAGTACAAATTCTCAGTCACAGAGTATGCCACGGGGCTTCCGTTAGCAAACACAGCTGCCTAGAAAAACTAGTGTTCTGAGGCGGAAACGAACACAGGAAGCAGGATGCGTCAGGTCAAGACACACTGCCATCGATATTGCATTGAATTAAGTAGTCATACATGATCAATGTCTTATGTCACATAATATCAATACCAGTTGGAGGGGTTGTTGGGGGCTGTTTTCTTTCTGAAGGGGTTGTTTGGGGGTTTGTTTTCCTTTTGAAGGGGTTGTTGGGGTTGTTTTCCTTTTGAAGGGGTTGTTTGGGGGTTGTTTTCCTTTTGAAGGGGTTGTTTGGGGTTGTTTTCCTTTTGAAGGGGTTGTTTGGGGTTGTTTTCCTTTTGAAGGGGTTGTTTGGGGTTGTTTTCCTTTTGAAGGGGTTGTTTGGGGTTGTTTTCCTTTTGAAGGGGTTGTTTCCCTTTTAAAGGGGTTGTTTGGGGTTGTTTTCCTTTTGAAGGGGTTGTTTGGGGTTGTTTTCCTTTTGAAGGGGTTGTTTCCCTTTTAAAGGGGTTGTTTGGGGTTGTTTTCCTTTTGAAGGGGTTGTTTGGGGTTGTTTTCCTTTTGAAGGGGTTGTTTCCCTTTTAAAGGGGTTGTTTGGGGTTGTTTTCCTTTTGAAGGGGTTGTTTCCCTTTTAAAGGGGTTGTTGGGGGTTGTTTTCCTTTTGAAGGGGTTGTTTCCCTTTTAAAGGGGTTGTTTGGGGTTGTTTTCCTTTTGAAGGGGTTGTTGGGGGTTGTTTTCCTTTTGAAGGGGTTGTTGGGGGTTGTTTTCCTTTTGAAGGGGTTGTTTGGGGTTGTTTTCCTTTTGAAGGGGGATGTTTTTTTACAGGGGTTGTTTGGGTTGTTACCCTTTGAATGGGTTGTTTGGGGTTGTTTTCCTTTTGAAGGTTATAATTATTCACTTTTACTTAATTTTAATAAAAAAATTCTTTTAATAAATTTTAATAAAATAAATCTTTAATATTTTAATAAAAAAAATCTTTAATAAAAAAATTTTAATAATAAATTTTATAAAAAAATCCCCCCTTTAATAATTTTTATAAAAAAAATCTTTTAAAAAAAATTTTAATAATTTAATAAAAAAATTTTTAATAAATTTTATAAACATTTTTTCAACCAAATACACCTCCCAAAACAAAAAAAAAAAATAAAAAAAAAAAAAAAAAAACAAAAAAAAAAAAAAAAAAAAAAAACCCCCCCCCCCACCCCCCCCCCCCCCAAAAACCCCCCCAAAAAAACAAAAAAAAAAAAAAAAAAAAAAAAAAAAAAAAAAAAAAAAACAACCCCAAAAAAAAAAAACCCCCACCCACAAAAAAACCCAAAAAAAAAAAACCCCCCCCCCAAAACCCAACAAAACCCCAAATATATTATTATTAATTTTATATCCCCTTTACCCCCCCCCCCCCCTTCCCCCCCCCTTTTGTTTCCCCCGCCCCCCCTTTGCTTTTTGTGTGGGGGGGGTGTCCCCCCCCCGCCCCCCCCCCCCCCGGGGTGGTTGTGCATAGGTGTTGTTGGGTCGGGGGTTAAGTGGTTGTTTAGGTGTCGGTGGTGTTTGTGGGAGGGGTTGTTTGGGGTTGTTTTCCTTTTGAAGGGGTTGTTTCCCTTTTAAAGGGGTTGTTTGGGGTTGTTTTCCTTTTGAAGGGGTTGTTTGGGGTTGTTTTCCTTTTGAAGGGGTTGTTTGGGGTTGTTTTCCTTTTGAAGGGGTTGTTTGGGGGTTGTTTTCCTTTTGAAGGGGTTGTTTGGGGTTGTTTCCCTTTTGAAGGGGTTGTTTGGGGTTGTTTTCTTTTGAAGGGGTTGTTTGGGGTTGTTTTCCTTTTGAAGGGGTTGTTTGGGGTTGTTTTCCTTTTGAAGGGGTTGTTTGGGGTTGTTTCCCTTTTGAAGGGGTTGTTTGGGGTTGTTTCCCTTTTGAAGGGGTTGTTTGGGGTTGTTTCCCTTTTAAAGGGGTTGTTTGGGGGTTGTTTTCCTTTTGAAGGGGTTGTTTGTTTTTTTTTTTCCTTTTGAAGGGGTTGTTTGGGGTTGTTTCCCTTTTAAAGGGGTTGTTTGGGGTTGTTTTCTTTTGAAGGGGTTGTTTGGGGGTGTTTTCCTTGTGAAGGGGTGTGGGAGGGTTGTTTGGGGTTGTTTTCTTTTTGAGGGGGTTTTTTGGGGGTTGTTTCCCTTTTAAAGGGGTTGTTTGGGGGTTGTTTTCCTTTTGAAGGGGTTGTTTGGGGTTGTTTCCCTTTTAAAGGGGTTGTTTTCCTTTTGAAGGGGTTGTTTGGGGTTGCTTCCCTTTTGAAAGGGTTGTTTGGGGTTGTTTCCCTTTTAAAGGGGTTGTTTGGGGGTTGTTTTCCTTTTGAAGGGGTTGTTTGGGGGTTGTTTTCCTTTTGAAGGGGTTGTTTGGGGTTGTTTTCCTTTTGAAGGGGTTGTTTGGGGTTGTTTTCTTTTGAAGGGGTTGTTTGGGGTTGTTTCCCTTTTAAAGGGGTTGTTTTCCTTTTGAAGGGGTTGTTTGGGGTTGCTTCCCTTTTAAAGGGGTTGTTTTCCTTTTGAAGGGGTTGTTTGGGGTTGTTTTCTTTTGAAGGGGTTGTTTGGGGTTGTTTCCCTTTTGAAGGGGTTGTTTGGGGTTGTTTTCCTTTTGAAGGGGTTGTTTGGGGTTGTTTTCCTTTTGAAGGGGTTGTTTGGGGTTGTTTTCTTTTGAAGGGGTTGTTTGGGGTTGTTTCCCTTTTAAAGGGGTTGTTTGGGGGTTGTTTTCCTTTTGAAGGGGTTGTTTGGGGTTGTTTTCCTTTTGAAGGGGTTGTTTGGGGTTGTTTTCCTTTTGAAGGGGTTGTTTGGGGTTGTTTTCCTTTTGAAGGGGTTGTTTGGGGTTGTTTCCCTTTTGAAGGGGTTGTTTGGGGGTTGTTTTCCTTTTGAAGGGGTTGTTTGGGGGTTGTTTCCCTTTTAAAGGGGTTGTTTGGGGTTGTTTCCCTTTTGAAGGGGTTGTTTGGGGTTGTTTTCCTTTTGAAGGGGTTGTTGGGGGTTGTTTCCCTTTTAAAAGGTTGTTTAGGGGTTGTTTTCCCTTTTGAAGGGGGTTTGTTGGGGGTTGTTTTCCTTTTAAGGGGGTTGTTGGGGGTTGTTTTCTTTTTGAAGGGGTTGTTGGGGTTTGTTTTCTTTTGAAGGGGTTGTTTGGGGTTGTTTCCCTTTCAAAGGGGTTGTTTGGGGTTGTTTTTTTTTATTTTTTTTCTTTTTGAGGGGGTTGTTGGGGGTTGTTTCCCTTTTGAGGGGGTTGTTTGGGGTTGTTTTCTTTTGAAGGGGTTGTTTGGGGTTGTGTCTTTTGAAGGGGTTGTTTGGGGTTGTATCCTTTTTGAAAGGGAGGTGGTTAGACGATGGGGGTTTGGGGTTGTTGTTTGGGGTTGTTCCCTTTCAAAGGGGTTGTTTGGGGTGTTTTCCTTTGGAAGGGGTGTTTGGGTTGTTTTCTTTTGGAAAGGGGTTGTTTCCCTATGTTTGTCTATTTAAAGGGGTTTGTTTGGGCGTTGTTTTCCTTTTGAAGGGCGTTGTTTCCCTTTTGAACGGGGTTGTTTGGGGTTGTTTTTCCTTTTGAAGGGGTTGTGGGGTTGTTTCCCATATTGAAGGGGTTGTTTGGGGTTGTTTTCCTTTTGCAGGGGTTGTATGGGGTTGTATCCTTATGAAGGGGTTGTTCCCTTTTAAAGGGGTTGTTTGGGTTGTTTTCTTTGAAGGGGTTGTATCCCTTTTAAAGGGGTTGTTATGGGGTTGGTTGTGTCCCTTTTAAGGGGTTGTTTTCGGGGTTTGTTTTCCTTTTGGTCAGACAAGGGGGTTGATGGGGGTTGTTGGTGGATTCGCGGGGAGCTTTTGAAGGGGTTGTTTGGGGTTGTTTTCTTTTGAAGGGGTTGTTTGGGGTTGTTTCCCTTTTGAAGGGGTTGTTTCCCTTTTAAAGGTTTTTTTTGGGGTTGTTTTCCTATTGAAGGGGTTGTTTGGGGTTGTTTTCCTTTTGAAGGGGTTGTTTGGGGTTGTTTCCCTTTTGAAGGGGTTGTTTGGGGTTGTTTTCTTTTGAAGGGGGTGTTCCCTTTTAAATGTTTTTTTTGGGTTGTTTTCCCTTTAGAGGGGTTGTTTGGGGGTTGTTTTCCTTTTGAAGGGTGTCGTGTTTTTGGGTTGTTTCCCTTTTGGAAGGGGTTGTTTGGGGGAGTTATCTTTTGAAGGGGTTGTTTGGGGTGTTTCTTTTAAGGGGTTGTATTTTTTTGTTTTTCCTTATGACGGGGTTGTTTGGGGTTGTTTCCTTATAAAGGGGTTTGTTTGGGGGTAGCTTTCTTTTTTGAAGGGGTTGTTTGGGGTTTTTTCCCTTTTGAAGGGGTTGTTTGGGGTTGTTTTCTTTTGAAGGGGTTGTTTGGGGTTGTTTTCCTTTTAAAGGGGTTGTTTGTTTTTTTTTTTCCTTTTGAAGGGGTTGTTTGGGGTTGTTTCCCTTTTAAAGGGGTTGTTTGGGGGTTGCTTTCCTTTTGAAGGGGTTGTTTGGGGTTGTTTTCCTTTTGAAGGGGTTGTTTGGGGTTGTTTTCTTTTGAAGGGGTTGTTGGGGGTTATGGTTGTTTCCCTTTTGAAGGGGTGTTGTTTGGGTTGTTTTTCATTTTTGAACTGGGTGTTGTTGGGGGTGTGGGAGGATGTTTTCTTTTGAGGGTTGTTGGGTTTGTTTTCTTTTGGAAGGGGTTGTTTTCCTTTTAAAGGGGTTTGTTTGGGGGTTGTTGATTTCTCCCTTTTGGAAAAAAAAGGGGTTGTTTGGGGTTTTTTTTCTTTTGAAGGGGTTGTTGGGGGTTGTTTTCCTTTTGAAGGGGTTGTTTGGGGTTGTTTTCCTTTTGAAGGGGTTGTTTCCCTTTTAAAGGGGTTGTTTGGGTTGGGGGTTGTTTTTCTTTTGAAGGGGTTGTTTGGGGTTCCGCCGCGCGTTTTTCCACCTTTTTTGAAGGGGTTGTTTGGGGGTTGTTTCCTTTTTACGGGAGTTGTTTTGGGGTTGTTTTCCTTTTGAAGGGGTTGTTGGGGGTTTGTTTTCTTTCTGAAGGGGTTGTTTCCCTTTTAGAGGGGTTTTGTTTGGGGAGATGTTTCCTTTTGAGAGGGGTTGTTTGGGGTATTTGTTTTCCTTTTGAAAAAATAGAGGTTGTTTGGGGGGGTTGTTGTTTCTTCCCCCTTTTAAAGGGGTTGTTTCCCTTATAAAGGGTTGTTTGGGGGTTGTTTTCCTTTTGAAGGGGTTGTTTGGGGTTGTTTTCCTTTTGCAAGGGGATTTGTATTTGGGGTTGTTGTTCCTTTTGAAGGGGTTGTTTGGCGTGTTGTTTTCCTTTTGAACGGGGTATGTTTGGTTGTTTGTTTTCCTTTTGAAGGGGGTTGTTTTGGGGGTTGTTTTCCCTTTTGAAGGGGTTGTTTGGGGTTTTGTTTTCCCTTTTTGAAGGGGTTGTTTGGGGTTGTTTTCCCTTTGGAACGGGGTTGTGTGGGGTTTGTTTTCTTTTTAAAGGGGTTGTTTGGGGGTTGTTTTCCTTTTGAAGGGGTTGTTTGGGGTTGGTTTCCTTTTGAAGGGGTTTGTGTGGGTTGTTTTCTTAGAGGGGTAGTTATGGGGTAGTTTTCGTTTTGAAGTGGTTGTTTGGGTTTTGTTTTCCTTTTGAAGGGGTTGTATCTTTTAAAGGGGTAGTTTGAGGGGTTGTTTTCCTTATGAAGGGGGTTGGTTGGGGGTTTCCTTTTGAAGGGCTTTAGGGGTTGTTTTCCTTTTGAAGGGGTTTGTTTGGGGTTGTTTCCTTTTAAAGGGGTTCGTTTTGGGGGTTGTTTCCATTTTGAGGTTGTTTGGGGTTGTTTAGGGTTGTTTGGGGTTGTTTGGGGTTGTTGGGGGTTGTTTTCCTTTTGAAGGGGTTGTTTGGGGGTTGTTTTCCTTTTGAAGGGGTTGTTTGGGGGTTGTTTTCCTTTTGAAGGGGTTGTTTGGGGGTTGTTTTCCTTTTGAAGGGGTTGTTTGGGGGTTGTTTTCCTTTTGAAGGGGTTGTTTGGGGGTTGTTTTCCTTATTGCCGGAGTGGTGGGGGTTGTTTTTTTGACGGGTTAGTTGGGGGTTGTTTTTTTTCGTTTTGAAGGGGTTGTTTGGGGGTTGTTTTCCTTTTGGGGGGTTTGTTGGGGGGTTTGTTTTCTTTTTGAGGGGGTTGTTGGGGTTGTTTTCCTTTTGAGGGGGTTGTTGGGGGGTTGTTTTCTTTTTGAAGGGGTTGTTTGGGGTTGTTTTCCTTTTGAAGGGGTTGTTGGGGGTTGTTTTCCTTTTGAAGGGGTTTGTTTGGGGGTTTTATTGTTTTTCCTTTTGACGGGGGTTGTTTGGGAGGTGTTTTCCTTTTGATGGGGTTGGGTTT
>NW_028234414.1:2157038-2167323 GCF_977035675.1 Penaeus japonicus | reverse complement strand
CCCCGAGGGAATTTTGAAGTCAACATGCTGTCAACTGAGCGACCAACGGATGAATAAGCTATGGAAATGGATGTTAAATTACCCGACTTATGATAAGATCCATATGAAACTGGATTTTCTAAAGAGACGACATGGCTAGACAACTGACTGATTAGGAAATGTGGGTCAGTAGATGATGTTGCAATTAGAATGTATTAAAATTCTAGTTACTCCAGACTGAATAATGTTAATTAAAATTTAATTCACTTCAGTTTTTCCATTTCAAGTGTCTCCAAAATCATGCTAAAAAAAGTAAAATTTAATTCTCTCTAATGTTTCCTATAAATTTTAGTTCACCAAAATCAAGTGATACTGAAGTAAAACATAATTTAGTAATCATCTCGATACAAAGTACCATGACCTGTGACACTGCATCGGTGCAGTAAGTATTAAGGATCTTATGTTTTTTACTTCTTTTATACTGTCCAATTTAGAATAATTATTTTGTGCCGAAAATTTCAAGCTATTTCTGAGAATATATTATTTTCTACACAATGCGAGATTATATTGAAACCATGATGACATTCCGATTTACAAAAATTATTTGCAAAAACAAAATATTCCAAATACTTCATAGAGAAAAAGAAAAAAAAAGAAAAGAGATATAAATTAATACAGTGTGTTATATATATATCAATATATATAATTATAAGAATATAAATATATATAAATAAAAATATAAATATATATAATACAATATACATAAATAAAAATATATAATAAAACGTATACATATATATTATAATAAAATATATAATAATAAACAATATCTCTATATATATATATCATATATATAATCAATAAAAAAAATAGATATTATCTATTATATGAATATATATATATATATATAATATATATATATATTATATATATATATATGAAAAAGGGGGGGGGGGGGGGGATTATATTTTATATGTATTATATATTATATATATATTATATATATTATATATATTTTATATATATCTTAATATATAATAATATATATTTATATATATATATATTTAAAAATTAAATAATATTATATATATAAATATATTATATATAATATAAATATAATATATATATATATATTATATAATAATATATATATCTATGATAAATATATATTATATATATTATATATATAATATAAATATAATATATACATATAATATATATTTAAATATATATATAATATATATATATATATATATCTATATATATATATAATATTATAATATATATTATAAATATATATATTATAAATATATATATATATATATATATATAATAATAATAAATCTATACCATATATAATATATACAATATATCTTATATATATTATCTGTATATATCATATATATATAAAGATATATATATATATATAAATATATATATATATATATAAATATATATATTATAATATTATGATATATTATATATATTCTATATATAAATATCTATTATAATAAATATATATAAATTATTATATTATTAACGATATTAAAAAATATATTATATAAATATATATATATAAATATTATATATAACTTATATAAAAATAAAGAGGCATATTATATAATAACTATATAAATATATAATCAAAATATTATATATATATTATAAATATGTAATCTATAAATATATATTAAATATATAAGATAAAAAAAATATAATCTTATAACATATTTATATATATCTAATATATTATTTATATATATATATAAATATATATTATATCCATATTATATCATAAATATTATAGTATAATATTATATATAATATAATATCTATATATATTATAATATAAATATTATATAAATATTAAATATAAATATATATATATATATATATTATATATAAATCTAATATATATAAAATATATATATAGATTTATATATATATAGATAATATATATATATATCTCTATAATATATCTATAAAATTAAATAAATTATATATATTTATAATCTATATATAATATATATATCTATAAATAATATATATATCTATATATATCTAATTCTAATGTAATTAAATGTAAAAATATACATATCTAAATTACAAAATTATTACGAAATAGAAAATTAAAAGACTGAACACATTGCAGAAAATTAAATATTCCATATATAAATACATGATGATATTAAAAACAGGTTCAAACTACTAAAAATAATAAACAATACATGTCACAAATCTATTCTTTTGAAGCATCTTACATATGAATTTTTTTTTTTTTTTAAGCCAATCCTGAATATCATGCATAGTATCTAAGTAACCACAGAAAAAAAAAATCCTCAGACGGACCTTTACCTGCCATAAGCATGTACATTATGATTCCTCAATCCCCGAAGCTGTTCTTCCAAAACACTTAGTCCTCCAAGTTATCAATTCTCTCTGACCACTTAAGTGATCTCTTATTTCTTGACGAAAAGAACGGATCTCCTACCAAGAGACATTGCTAAGTGAAGAGTTTCTCAACCGAGCGCGAGTATCTTGGTGAGGAACAGTTTGGGATGCTGTTACCACATTTTGGCGCGTACCAATCCGACTATTCGCTGATACCCGTATCTAGTCTATGAAGGATGCATGCCTTTTCGCCAACTGCTCTGGGCTCTTGGTGGGATTTTTTCTTTTTTCTTTACTTTTTTGGCCTTGAAAGTAAAGGCTGTTGACTGGAAGATAATATTTTGCAGATCCGGACTACTACTTTGAGTACAAGAAGTGGCTGTAAGTTTTTTTTTCTTGCATTAAGGGCATATATTTTTTGTAGTTTTTCAAATACTGTTTTTTTTTTATTTCCGGAAACGTCAACTAGTCTTGGATTATAATTTGGTCTTTCAAGTAAAAATGACATTTCACCTTTCCTCTCCTGTGCTTTTTATTTTGGTAATATAATTTCTAAATCTGTATGTAAGTATACACCATCTATTTGATTTATTTTAGCAATTATACCTGTATGCTAAAAACACAAATAATAGAATATGTGAGGGATCTTTAAATGTCATTTTCCTATAACTATAGAGTTCCTGGGGATGATTAACTGATTCCAAGGGAAAAAGCAAAAAATAATAATTTGTTTCTAGCAATTTATCTTCAAAATATTTATTTCTGACTATATGCACAAAATTAACATTGTATACTGGGACACTTTCGGCAGCCGCGAGTAATTATAGAGAGCCATAAAACTTTTCAAAAATGGAGGCTTGTATACAAAGTTATATCTTCTTAATTCTCTCAATTATATATAACTATAACACACAGTAATCACCACAAAACAAAACATGTTCTTGTAAATACATATCGAATGTAATATATTTACAGTCAAAATTATAAAGCGTTACTTACAAAAGGTGTATACTGGTGTGGAGATCGGAGCTAAGTGACCTGTCGTACTCGGGGACTCACCGACCACGACTACGAATGTCTCGAAGGAGGTTCGTGGTTCGCGGTTCGCGGTTCAGTGGAAGAGACGAAACGGTTCACTCACCCCCAACAACACCCTTATATATACCTAACAACCGACATCCCCCTTTAGAGGGAAACTACCACCGAAACCCTACACAGAATACACATGAAAATGATGATATGAGAGAGGAAAATTATTTACCGACAACTACACATCAACAGCAATTATTTCATTTTCGTTTTATATCTTAAATTCTTGAGACATTGCCAACTGTAACTACATTGCATTTACTATGGTTCTCAGTCATTATGTTGCTTTCTCATATAGTTTTCTCTCAGCCTGATTTTTTTTTTTTTTTTCAAATTCAAGATGGTGTTCTTTCATGCTTATCAAATGTAGTGTGGCTTTTCTATTGAATAGCATCGTAAGGGTTTTCTATAAAAGAAAAGCTAGTAAAAGAATGTGTGTGTGTGTGCGCGAGCACATACAATACATATTTATACATACATTATATATATATATATATATATATATATATATATATATATATATTATTATATATATTATATATATATAATTCTTTCTCTCTCTCTCCTCTCTCTCTCTCTCTCTCTCTCTCTCTCCTATATATATATATATATATATATCAAATCTATATATATATATATATATATATATATTATATAGAGAGAGACGAGAGAGAGAGATGAACGTGTCGAGAGAGAGAGAAGAGAGAGAGAGACCTATGTAATCAAACGAAACATGAAATAGTAATGCATTAATCATTGATATAAAACTTAAAGGTCCTATTTTGCTGGAACATTTGAAATGCTATCAAGAGATTTCTCCTCTTCCTTCAAAAGGAGTTCTGTTGGATGAACAAAACAAATTGTAACATGAACAGATCTATTACATAATACACTAAAATATAAGACTGTATAGGTAAGAATGATTTTTACAAAGGGGTATTACCCATTTATATTATTTACAGAAATCTCTTGCCTTAGGAATCTGACTGGATATCCGATTCGAATAATTAGGATGAAAGTCAAGATTATCTGCTGGTATTCCTTCTGTAAATAACAATAATGAAAAACATATAAATGCAATGTATATCCGGTATATCATTGATACCAAGTTTATTAAATATAGTCTGTATGACAAGCTTTAATATGAGACACAAACATGAGTAAGACAGATATATATATGTATATTATATATATTCATGTTATTTAATTAAGTACCATATTTGAAAAGGATTCTATTTTATATAAGCTTCTACATAACACAGGGAACAGACACACACGCACGCACACACACACACACGCACACACACACACACACACACACACACACACACACACAAGATATATATATATATATATCATAGATATATACAATATATAATATATATATATATATGCTTGTGGTGTGTTGTGTGTGTGTGTGTGTGTGTGTGTTACATATAACTATATATATATATATATATATATATATATATATATATATAAATATATATATATATATATTAAGTACTATATTTGAAAGGGATTCTATTCTATATAAGCTTCTACATAAAACACATTTAACATCAGGATAACCTTATCTCTTAACTGGCGACTGGTTAAGGATAATATTTATAGTGTGTAGTAGAAATAGTATGGGAAACGAAATTTTACAAGACACTACACTACTTAACAGTAACTAAACTATACTAAGATAATTTACTGCTTCTTCCTGAGTATTTTTTTCTATAATATAGATATAAATCTCTATATTATATATATATATATTCTATATTCTATATATTCTCTATCATTCTATATTGCTTTGTTTGAAGAGATCGCTCGCTGCCTTTTAAACTGTAAACAAATTCGAATATATTGCTGTCAGTTGCTTTGTATTTTATTTTTCATTGGCTGTTTGTCGCTACTAAAGCTATTGAAATGCATTAGGTACATAAATTGGGGGGGGGGGGTTGTTATCGTAAATGTATTTTCTACATTTAATAGAAGTCGAAATAAGTTTCTTACGAGTTTGAAAGTAAATTTATACCAATTTAAAGTATTCAAACTGTTATTTATAACCCATTTATCAACGGTACCTATGATGGCATTTGTTTTAAATTTTCATATATGACTTTGAAAGTTGATATATATGATATTTTTACTATAATCTTACATAATTTTTCCATTCATTTTTCTGTTAACTACCTTAAAGATACTCCGTAAAGGGCTGAATGAAACGACTCAAAATTCAAAATCTGGTTCTATTTGGCATTTTCGTGATGGTTCGCGCATGCGTGTTGGCGGCCCTTCTGGATAGGTTGGTACGCGTGTGTGGGTGGAGCTCTTTTGCGCTCTTGTATATTGACCGGATATTTTTATATAACTGCTATATATATGTATCCGAACAGCGCAATTTAAATATTTGGAAATTATTAATTAAGGCTAGTATCCTAATTCATTTGAGGAATTCTTATCGCTAAATTTTGGTATATTCAAATAAGATTAATAATATCTTGCGTGCGACTTAGTAGGGTTGCTTTTTCATGGCTATCTTCAGTGTATATATATATATATTTATATATATATATATATATATATATATATATATATATATATATATATATGTGTGTGTGTGTGTGTGTGTGTGTGTGTGTATATATATATATATATATATATATATATATGAGTCAAGACAAACTTCGTGTGAAAAAAAAAACTACACAAAAACAAAACAGTTCCCCTCCCATGAACTCAATGCTGCACATCAAGGAAACGCATTGTATTGTCGAGACGTACAGGAACCTCACTCTCATAATTCGCGCGTTGGCTCAAACAGGACACCAATGTGACATCGTTTTGCTCCTCTCCATAATAAGCTTTTCTTTTAAAACATCCTTACTCCTAAATCACTGCTCGTTGATTAAGAGGAGAGAAATGATGAAAATAAATGAGAGTAGAGCTGTTTTTTGCCGTTGATCTTGGATTTTTTTTTTTTTTTCTTATTTCTTGGCTATATCCTTGTAGTTACTAAGATCCTATAAATCAAATAAAGTTCATTAGATCTCTAAATATGATTGAGTATTTTGTCTTCCAGGTTATCTTTTTGTGTAGAGATTCTCTCTCTCTCTCGCTGTCTTTCTTCCTTTCTCTCGCTATCTGTCTCGTACTCTCTATTTTTCTTTCTCTCTCGTTCTCTTTCTTCCTCTCTCTCTCTCGTACTCTCTCTCTATTTCTTTCTCTCTCGTTCTCTTTCTTCCTTTCTCTCTCTATCTGTTTCGTACTCTCTATTTTTATTTATCTCTCGTTCTCTTTCTTCCTCTCTCTCTCTCGTACTCTCTCTCTATTTCTTTCTCTCTCGCTGTCTTTCTTTCTTTCTCTCTCTATCTGTCTCGTACTCTCTATTTTTCTTTATCTCTCGTTCTCTTTCTTCCTCTCTCTCTCTCGTACTCTCTCTCTATTTCTTTCTCTCTCGTCTTCTTTCTTCCTTTCTCTCTCTATCTGTTTCGTATTTTATTTATATTTTTCTTTATCTCTTGTTCTCTTTCTTCTTTTCTCTTTCTATATCTCTCGTACTCTCTCTCTCTCTATTTCTTTCTCTCTCGTTCTCTTTCTTCCTCTCTCTCTCTCTCTCGCTCTCTCTCTCTCTCTCTCTCTCTCTCTCTCTCCCTCTCTCTCTCTCTCTCTCTCTCTCTCTCTCTCTCTCTCTCTCTCCCTCTCCCCTCCCCCCTCCCCCCCCCCCCCCCCCCCCCCTCTCTCTCTCTCTCTCTCTCTCTCTCTCTCTCTCTCTCTCTCTCTCTCTCTCTGGACCCTTATTCTCGTCCTCACATCCTCATAATAATATTGTCATTACACGACATTCCTCTAATTAACGCAACTACACATAACTCTCTTCCAGAATTCCATTATATCCCCATTCAAACTTTGTGGGTTTTTGGATTCTTTTTCGTTTTTTGTTTTTGTTTTCTTTTTCTTTCTTTTTTTGTTTTTTGGATCCCCTTGTCCTCCTTCCTGCCCTCTTCCTCTCTCCTCTCCTTCTCCCTCTATCCTCCCTCTTCTCTCTCCCTCTATCCTCTCTCTTATTTCTTCTCTCTCCCTCTATCCTCCCTCTTATTTCTTCCTCTCCCTATTTTCCCTTCTTTCCTTCTCTCTCTATCCTCCCTCTTCTCTCTTCTTTCCTTCTCTCTCTATCCTCGCTATTCTCACTTCTTTCCTTCTCCCTCTATCCTCCCTCTTCTCTCTTCTTTCCTTCTCTCTCTATCCTCCCTCTTCTCTCTTCTCTCCTCTCCTTCTCCCTATTCTCTCTTCCTCTCTTTCCCTCTATATCTTCCCTTTTCTCTCTTCTTCTCTCCTCTCCTTCCTCTTCTATCCTCCCTTTTCTTCTCTTCTTCTCTCCTCTCATTCTTCTATCCTCCCTCTTCTCTCTTTCTCTCTCTATCCTCCCAATTCTCTCTTCCTCTCTCGTCTCCCTCTAATCTCTTCTTCTCTCCTCTCCTTCTCCCTCTATCCTCCCTCTTATCTCTTCCTCTCTCCTCTCCCTCTCCCCCTATCCTTCCTCTTCTCTCTTCCTCTCTCCTCTCCCTCTCCCTCTCCCCCTATCCTTCCTCTTCTCTCTTCCTCTCCTTCTCCCTCTATCCTCCCAACTCTTCCTCCCCGTCTCCTTCATAATTCAGAATGATGACAATGATGATAACAAAGGTGATAGTGATAATAGGGATAATAACAATGGTGATGATGACGATAGTGATAGTAATAATCGTGATGGTGATGGCAGTGGGGATGAAAATCGTGATGGTGATGAAAGGGGGGGAGGGGATTACTATGATGATAATGATGAATATAGTGATGGTGATGATGAAAATGATGATTATAGTGATGGTGATGATGAAAATGATGATGATGACATCAGGTAAGACGTTACTGCTGTGTCGTTATTTCGAAATAAAGGTAATAACATCTCATGCTGTCTTATTGCAAGATCAACCAGACTTATGTAACTTATCATTATTATTATTATTAGACTTATTATTAGACTTATGCTGAATTCTTTAGCTGAAAGAGAATGTCAGAATGAGAAATTGATGTTTGTATTGCAATCATATATGCACACAACGAATCTTGAGTTACAGCAATTGATATTATAGATTTTTGTTAATAAAGGAACTTTATTGATAAAGAATATCCAAGAGAATTATCGTTATCATGATTATCGTTATTACTATTATCATTATTGATAAAGAATATTCAAGAGAATTATCGTTATCATGATTCTCGTTATTTCTATTATTATCATTATCATTATTAACATTACTATTATTACCTTTACTATTATTGATGTTTTTACGCCCATAATCATCATTATTATTGTTATTATTAACATTACCATTACTGATGTTCTTACGCCCATAATCATTATATACACACACACATATATATATATATTGTTTTTTTTTCTTTCTTTCTTTCTTTCTTTTCTTTCTTTCTTTTTTTTTGCAGTTATTACAATAATTTTAGCATAATCTATACATTTACATTACTCCAGTTAACGTACCCGGTTTCAAAACAGGTACAGAAATCTGAATCCTAGCTGGCATAAGTCACCGTACGATTTCACATTTCTGCCTAAAACCCGTTCTTAATACCATACTTGACAACTGCGCTTGAATCATGGATGTTCCGATGTCCAGATTTACAGATATTCTCGTCTACACGAAGAACGAAAAAGGAACTTGATGCCATAGTTCAAAAGCAAAAGGAATAAATAAATAAAGAAAGAAAAGATAGATAGAGGTGGTTTGATAGAAGGCGAATTAACTTCATATTCATATAAATCAAATCATTAACATACAAGGCATGAGTAGAACGCATTCGCTTAAAAGGGACGAATTTATTCTAAAATTGTCCAACGTAATTCAATGATTTTCCCTGCAATGATGATACTTTAGGATAACGTATCATGAGCAACATTGCAAGCTCCCCCTTTAAACGCTGTTAGAGGCGAAGTTAAGGAATAAATCACGAATCTGCAGCCGTCTGTTGCATCATCGTGCTCAGGCAACGATGCAACAAGAATTTTGGCGATGTTATCAACAACCTCATATCACTTCTTTTCCCTAAGTACGAAAACAACAACACTGTTATCGTTACTGTTGTTTTTCGTATTATCTTTATTAACTTTATCTTAATTATTCATTATTTTTATTACCTTTGTTATTCGGCAGCTGTATTACCAACGTCTTTATCAGGGTTGTTGTAATTACGTCCGACAATTATATTTTTCTGTATTCTATTCTGGGCTGAAGACGTGTTCATACTGCGTGAAGTAATCAATCTATCTTGTGCAAGATACACCTTCTCACTTATTTATAGAACCATGAAAGATCTTGATACATACATCGACTAAGTGAACAGATACACACACACACACACACACATTTATCATTTATAGTGTGGATATATATTAATATTTGTATTTATATGTGATATATATATATGACGTGAATATATATATATATATATATATATAGCTCAGTATAAATTATATACATATATATATATATATAGATAAAGTATATTGTGTTTGCTAATAGTCATATATGACATTTATGGTATAGTATTGTTATATAAAATTAATATAGATATAGTATATATAAATATGAGATCTAAACATATATTTTGCAGGTGAGTAAAAAGAATATATATCGTATTAATGAGGAGTACTATATATAGTTTGATATATATAAAGCTAAGTTATTAAATGATATATATATAACTTACATATATTGTTAGATATATACTATTATATTTACTTATTATATTGATATATTTTTATAAGGTAATATTATTTATG
>NW_028234414.1:2139538-2142038 GCF_977035675.1 Penaeus japonicus | reverse complement strand
TATTATATATAATATGAATATATATATAGTTATATATTATATATATATATATAAATACATTAAGAGATTGTTATATGTATAATATATAATATATTATATTATATATATTTATTATAAATATATATATATTATTATATATTACATATATAGATATATATTATATATTGTATAACGTATATATACTATATAGATATATATTTATATATAGTATTACATAATATATTCAATATAAATAAATATATATATATATTTAAGATCATATATTTATTTATATATATATATACTATATATATATATATTGATATATGTGTGGGTGTGTGTGTTGTGTGTGTGTGTGTGTTGTGTGGTGTGTTTTGTGTGGTTGATAATGGATATACATTAAAGGTATTTAATAAAGTTTTATATATACATATATTATTATATATGTTCTTAAATATATATATATATATATTATTTATATATATATATATCTATAATATTTATAGATGTATATCGATATATATAATTATTTATGTATTATATATAGATACTCTTATATATATATATTATAGATATATTATATATATGTGTGTGTGTGTGTTGTGTAGTGTTGTGTGTGGGTGTGTGTGTGTGGTGTGTGTGTGTATGTTTGTATATAAATAAATGAAAAATAAATAAATATATTTTATATATTTTATATATAGTATTATTATATATATATATATTGTACATATATATATTTTATTTAGTTTATTTGCATATATATTATCATATTATATTGTATCTGTATATTGTATATATAATTTATTTATTATATATGTGTATATTATATATTTATATCTATATATATTTATATATATATACTATATAGGATATATAATATGATTGTTAACCTATATCAACCCAATTGAAACGACACTCATCTTTAATCCTTAATCGGTCCATCTCTAAGTGAATACCAGAAATAAAACCATAACAAATATGCATAAGTCAAACACAATTTTTCTCTCAAAACATACATTTAGAGAGTCGTTAGCTCCATAACGTGTATTTCACGGACTTGTTGACTCAGGGAAAGGGGTCAAGAATTCTCAGAAAGCCTCCTGCAATCTGTGCTGCAGAGATTTCATCCATGTAGCAAAACAAAAAAAAAAAAACAAGAAGGAAAAAAAAAAAAAAAACGAAGAAAGAAAGAAAGATAGAATAAAACTGATAAAAACATACATATCATAAAAGAGAGATATTAATTGAGTGAGCTATCCTTTAACCTCTGGTCAGAATCTACATAAAAAAAACGGATGTAAGACTTGAAATCACTATTTTCGATGATATATTCTTACTTCCACTGCTACATGATCCTATAATCTGTGCGATACAGGCCTGTAACTGTATATATACACAAAAGGGGGATGATAACCTCAAATCTACTGAACTCACTCCCCCCCCCCGAAGTCGATCATAAATTATTTTAGATAAGTATGTAGGACCTCTTGATAAGATGTTGGTATTTTTCTAGAAGGGTCCTTATGATCTCCTGTTCAGTATACATATATTTCTTGCACACCAATATGAAGAGTTATTACGTATGGTATCGGTTATGCAATGCTCTAGGCACATCATACAGACTGCCAGTGGATCTCATGCTAAGAGCATGAGGAAAATATCTGCGGTATAAGTGTTTACACATTTTATGCAATGTGTATAAATTAAGAAAGAAGAGTTCAGGGGAATTTCCATCGTTTTGTAATGTTGAAGCGGAGAAAATCTGCATTTTGCACTGGACGAAAGGTTGTCTCTTCTAGTGACAGTCGATTAGATTAGAAACTAATACAATCATTTCACATCCTTTGGACATTTATTGTTATATTCATCATGATAAGATTTGTGAAATTCACATCATTGAGAGAAATCCGATTCATATTCTACCAGATACGCAGATCATACCAAATCATTGACATGGTTGATACTAAGTATAAACGGTTAACATGTTATTTCACAATATTGATAAAATCAAGCGCAGCGCATCCACGTTTGTTTGATGTTTCTTGAACCTTTGTTGCATTCGCTGTTAGAAAAGGTTTATAATACAGAAATAAAGCCGAGGGGGGTAATTAATATAAGTGCTGAAAGAGGTACCGCACTCATTTTTTCTGTTCTTAGCTTGCTCACACACGTACACACACATACACAACACACATACACACACACCTAATCAACTCACAACGCGCGCACATCACACACACACACACACACACACACACCACACATCACACACTCACACCACACGGGCACTCTCTGCTCTCTCTCTCTCTCTCCTCTCTATCTGCTCTCTCTCTCTCTCTCTCTCTCTCTCTATTCTCTCTCTTCGATCTCGTCTCGCTCTCTCTCTCTCTCTCTCACACAGACATCACACCCACAGCACGGAATCCTGTTTAGAAAGTGGTAGTATGGCTACTTTGTGATAACTGTCTTCGGTAAAGTGAGCTGAAGGGACCCATACCAATTTATTCATATTTAGGTA
>NW_028234414.1:2119141-2139438 GCF_977035675.1 Penaeus japonicus | reverse complement strand
GTAGACAAAGGATCAATAGGAGAGAGAAAGAGAAGAACATTTGAGTGAGAAGAAGAGAGAGGTGGAGAGATGGAGGAGGCGGTGAGAGAAAGAGGAGTGAGGTGAGAGATTGAGACAGATGGGAGGAGAGAGGTGAGAGGAGAGAGTGAGAAAGAAATGAGGAGGAGAGAGAGAAAGGGAACAGTGAGAAGTGAAGGTAAGAGTGGTAGAATAGAGTAGAAAATAAAAGAAATAGGAGAGAGAAGTGGAAAGAGAAAGGGAAAATGAGGAGAGAGGAAGAGGACGAGAGAGAGAGAGGAGGAGAGAGAGAGGGGGGAAAAAAAGAGAGAGAGAGAGAGAAAGTGAGCTGTGAAGGTAAGATTGGGGTAGAAAGTTTTTTAGATAAAGAAAATTAGTAGAATGAGATAGGAGAGACAGAGAGAAAGAAAAAGGAGAAGAAGAAGGAGAGGAAGAGGGGGAGAGAGGTCCGGAGAGACAAAGAGAAACAGACTCAGACAGAAAACCAGATGAATATGAACGAACGAGGAGGACAAAACAGGAAAAGAGAAACATAACATAGGTCGTAGGTTTTGACTGGTCTTGGTTACAAAAAAAAGAAAGGCAGTAAGTAACCAGGCCTCTTAATGCCATCTCTCTCCGTCGCCCAGCATCCTTCAATAACTTGCTACGGCTGCAGAGATGCAATTTGGTTAATGAACACCCAAGTTCGAAATCTCTTGGGGAAGAATTACCATAATTGGAATTGTAAAGCACCTGTGATGCTCGGAGCGTGTGTGGTCGGGGAACTGTTGTTTTGGTGATCTGTAGATCAGGTTGTTGATGTCCCTTGATCACACCACGGTTGTGGTTCTTCTCGTCTCAACCCTCATCCCCTCAAAAATACTCAACCCTTTTTCTAGACTTCTACCTCTTATACCTTTCCCCTTCTTCCTCCAACCCCCATCTTTTTCTAGTTTCTTCTTTCTATATGATACCCCCCCCCCAACCCCACCTATTATAACCCCTACCCCTTCCCTTTGCTGCTTCCTTACCTCCCGTACATCCCCTCTCCCCTCTCTTTCTTCCTCCTTCCCCTACCTCCCCCCTCTACTCATTTCCTACCCCATCCTCCCTCCCCCCCCCGTTTCTTCACATCACCTATTTCCCTTATCTCTATCCATCTCCCATTTCGTTACCTTGGGATTCAGCGACTTTGTAATGACTTGTGTTTCTGTCTATTTATCTATCGATCTAGCTAGCTGTATGTCCAATCTGGCTTTCCATCTTTTTTTTTTCTCTCTCTCTCTCTCTCTCTCTCTCTCTCTCCATTCCTATTTTTTCCTCCTGTTCAGTGACCGCAAGTTTCCCTTGCCTCTTTTGTCTCACTCTGTCTCTCACTAATCTGTTGATTCTGCATTTCTGATCACGAGTTTTAAACGCATTCACTCGTGTTGCATGTATGCAAAATGAATTGGAAATGAAATGCACTTATCGGCAGAAGAATAATCATGTTTTTTTTTTATGCTGTTTATAATAGGCTTGTTTAAAGGACATGTTATATATATATATATATATATATATATATATATATATATATATATATATATATATATATATAATTTCGACTGCTTTAAAGGGTCTGTTTCGGATTATGTTAAAAAGATTAAGCTTGGTGCTTGTGTGTGTGTGTGCGTGAATGTTTGCAATGTTTGTGTGTGCGTTTGTGTCACTGTATACGTGTACCCCAATATTTACTTGTCCACAAACACACATCCTTAACCCCCCCCCCCCTGTCCCTCCCCTACCCCCATTCCCTATCAACATTACCCTCAAAAAAAAAAAAAAAAAAAAAAAAAAAAAATCTATCATATAAACCAAAGTCACACCCCACGACACCTAGTTTAATTCTCCATTAACCTACCATCCTTTTTTTTTTCCTCCCCCCCCCCCCCCCCCCCCCCCTGACTACACAATCTTCTTCACTCCTCTTCGTCCTCCTCATCCGCCATCAAAGTCCAGGACGAAGAAACATGACATAGTAAGCTTGTCTTTGCTCTGGGTTATGGATCGTTAACTATTGTCGTTAACAAGATACCATAAGATAACGTTGCCGGAAAAAAAAGGTGTTTTATGGTTGATTTTTATTTTTTTCCCCCTCTCTGTTTCTCTTTGTTTCTCTGTCTCTTTTTATTTTTGTCTTTCTCTGTCTCCCTCTCTTTTTCTTTCTTTCTCTCTCTATGTTTTTCTCTCACTCTCTCTGTTTCTCTCTCTCTGTTTTATCTCTCTCTCTCTCTTTTTCTCTATATCTCTCTGTTTCTCTCTCTCTCTATCTATTTAACTATCTCTTTCTCTCTCTCCAGCTTTTTCGAATTTCGAATTCTTTGTTGCTTTCTATTTTTCTTTCTTCTCCCTTTCTCTTCCCTTCCCCTCTTCCTCCCCCCAACCCCCTTCTTTGATTTTACCTTCGTTGTTCATGCTCTTCTTACCCCCCTCTGATATTCACCCCCCCCCCCAACCTCTCTCTCTCTTTTCCTTTTGCTCTTTACTCTTTGCTTTATCTCCTCTATCTCCCTTCCTTTTTCTTCACCCTCTTTCCCATCTCCCACTTTTACCTTCATATATCCACCTTTTCCTCAATCTTCCTCTCTCTCCTAGATTTCTCAATTTCCCTCTATTCCTCCCCCATCCTTTCCATGCCCTTATTCTCCTCTTCCTCTTACCTCATCTACTCCTTGCCCTTAGTCTTCTCTCTCTCCCTCTCCTTCCCCTTGTCCTCTCTCTCCCTTTCCTCTTCCATCCCCTTCTTGCCCCCCCCCCCCCCTTTCTCTCTTCTTCCCTCTCCTCCATCTCCCTGTTGCCCGCTCTCCATCCTTGCTTCTCCTTCATCTCCCCTTTGTCCTCTAATCTCCCATCTCTTTCCTCCATCCCCCCTTACTCTCTCTCCCTTCCTCTTCCTCCATCTCCCCCTTGCCTTCTTTATGCCCCGTCTCTTCCTCCATTCCCTCTCCTCTTCTCCTTTTCTCCATCGCCCCTTCCTCTTCCTCCATCCCTCTCCTCTTCTCCTTTCCTCTATCGCCCCTTCCTCTATCTCCATTCCTCTCCTCTTCTCCTTTCCTCCATCGCCCCTTCCTCTTCCTCCATCCCTCTCCTCAATCCCCTCTCCTCTTCTCCTTTCCTCCATCGCCCCTTCCTCTTCCTCCATCTCTCTCCTCAATCCCATCTCTCTCTTCCATCCATTCTTCAGTGAGTTCTCTTTACCTGATTACTGAGCCAGACTCAGTCTCCAATATACTGGACACCTTGAAGAAAAAAAAAAAAAAAAAAAAAAAAAAAAAAAAAAAAAAAAGTGTTTACTTCGTACCTTCCAAAGCTATTATTCTGAGTTTTATCGCCAAGTTTATTGTTGTGTGTACGAGGAAGGTGTCCCTCTTCATCGGCTGGCGAGGCTGAAGGTGCTGATTTATGCAGGTAAACTCTCTCTAAAACAGGGGAGTAACTTGCACTAAAGGTATACTCGAATCGGGCCTCAAAAAGGGACACAAACAGCCGGAATGACTTTTGAGAAGCACTTTTTGGTTTTAATGTGTCGTTTATCTTGTTATCTATTTTTGGGGAGGGTGTTTGTTTTATGTTTGGCTTCTCTATGAGGATATCTTTTTTTTTCATATATATATACGCAAGTACACACACACACAAACAGACATACATACACACACACAAACATACACACATACACACACAAACATATACACACATACACACACACAAACACACACACACATAAACTTACACAGACTCTCAATAAACAAACCCGAACACACACAGACACGCAAATAAACAAACACACACCAATGCACAAGGAAAGAAGCAAGCACACGCTGAAAGATAAATAAGAAAGAAACATGTGCACAAACACTACCCAACAACCGTAAACAAACATTCACCCAAACAGCACATGCATATATATAACGCATAATTGTTTTAAACGCGGTGTTCATATTGCAGAAACAATTAAAACTTATGACATGTGCAAATTAAGCGAATCGTACAGATCATGGATGTAAACAAAAATATATACGTGTTGTGGAACCGTGGAGATAAAGTACATACGTGTTAAACAGAATCTTTTTTTTTTTTTTTTTTTGTGTGTGTGTGTACGTGTGTGTGTATTTTTATTCTATGATATACCGTCACTTTCTTCTTTTCCTTCGTCTTCTTCTGTTCTATTTTTTTTCTTTTCTTTCTTGTTTTATTTTTTATTTTCCTTTATTTTCGCTGGCTTTCTCTTTTTTTCTATTTCTTCTTTTTCGTCTTCTTTTCTATTTCATATTCTGCTTTAATCTCTTTAATCTTATTTATTTACCAATAACACAAAACAATCCCGACTACTAGAACACACACACCCAAACACATACACACACATACACCTACACCCACATACAAACGCACACACACACACACACACACGCCCACCCACCCAAAAACGCATGCACACACACATACACACGCGCGCGCCCACCCACCCACAAACACCCACGCACACAAACACTCCCCCTACCCCCCCCCCCCCCCCCCCCCCCCCCCCCCCCCAACACCCCCCCCACACACACACACAACCCTCCCCTTCCCCCCCCCCCCTCCATCCCATCCCCCCCCACACCGGGATATGGACCCGGATAACCGCGGTTATGTAACCACGAACCGAGAAAAAAAAAAAAAAAAAAAAATCCCGATTCGACAGAGTCACGGAACGGTTCGGTTCCGCGGGTCACCCGATGTATCACGGAGATAAATGACATTCTTGCCCGGAATGTGGATGAACCGCCTTGATGCCCCAGTTGATCTTGAGAACCATGCGTCTCATCTTCAGAAAAAAGCTCTTTGTGAGCTCTCGATTCTTCATGACCTTATTTTTATTTATTTATTTATTTTTTCCTATTCTCTTTCCTATTATTTTTTCTTTCTTTCTTTTTTTTTATTACTATTGTAGCTGTGAAAGTCTTATGAAAGGTTTTTCTCGTTAGTTTTCTTATCATTCCGTTTATTATTCTTTCTTGTTATTCGTAGATTTCTTACTGTGATTGCTTTTGTTGGTGGTGGTGCTAGTTCTGTTGTTTTTTGTGGTCTCGTTTTAATAGTCTCTTTGTGTCCTTTTTCTGTTGCTTATTCATTTTCCTTTCTTATGTTGCTTCTTCTTTTTTATGTTGCTTATTCTCTTCTTCCTTTTTATGTTGCTTGTTTTTCTTCTTTTTTTTCTGTTGCTTATTCTTTTTCCTTTTTTTTTGCTTATTCTTTTTCCTTTTTCTGTTGCTTGTTCTTCTTCCTTTTTTATGTTGCTGATTATTCTTCCCTTTTCTGTTGCTTATTCTCTTCTTCCTTTTTCTGTTACTTATTCTCCTTTTCCTCTTTCTGTTGCTTATTCTCTTCTTCCTTTTTTATGTTGCTTATTCTTCTTCCTTTTTCTGTTGCTTATTCTCTTCTTCCTTTTTTATGTTGCTTATTCTTCTTCCTTTTTCTGTTGCTTATTCTCTTCTTCCTTTTTCTGTTACTTATTCTCTTTTTCTTCTTTCTGTTGCTTATTCCTCTTCCTTTTTCTTTTCTTATTGCATTTATCACTCTTGTAGTTGTTATTCCTGTCAGTGGTGAGTTTTTTTGTTTTTTTTTGTTGTCTTGTGTATTTTCTTCTTCTCTTTTCTTGTTATTTATTCTCCTTATGTTGTTGATGGTTGTAGTATTTTTGTTGTTGTTTTGTCTTAAGAAAGTATCTTCTAGAAATCTCTAGATTCTTGATTATCTTTTTTTTCTTGTTCTTATCGTTAGTGTTGTTATTGTTCTGGTTATCTTTATCCTTATTATTATTATTATTATTATTCATTTTTTTTTTTTTTTATATATTTTTTTTTTTAAAGAAATAGCCAGACGGAAAGGACAGACGTACAAGCAATGATAGTGGTATTTCTTCTTCTGAACCTACCTGTGAGAATCTTGCTTTCGTACCGGCCTTACTTTCTCCGGGAAGGTGCTTTGCGTGTGTGTGTGTGTTTGCGTGTGTGTGTGTGTTTGCGTGCGTGTGTGTGTGTGTATGTGTGTGTGTGTGTTTACGTGCGTGTGTGTGTGTGTGTGTGTGTGTGTTTGCGTGCGTGTGTGTGTGTGTTTGCGTGCGTGTGTGTGTATGTTTGCGTGTGTGTGTGTGTGTTTGCGTGTGTGTGTGTGTGTGTTTGCGTGCGTGTGTGTATGTTTGCGTGTGTGTGTGTGTGTGTGTTTGCGTGTGTGAGTATGTTGGCGTGTGTGTGTGTTTGCGTGCGTGTGTGTGTATGTTTGCGTGTGTGTGTGTGTGTGTTTGCGTGCGTGTGTGTGTGTGTGTTTGCGTGCGTGTGTGTGTATGTTTGCGTGTGTGTGTGTGTGTTTGCGTGCGTGTGTGTGTGTGTGTTTGCGTGCGCGTGTGTGTGTGTGTGTGTAGAATCTGAACCTGCCTGTGAGAATCATGCTTTCATACCGGCCTTACTTTCTCCGGGAAGGTGCTTTGCGTGTGTGTGTGTGTATGTTTGTGTGTGTGTGTGTGTGTTTGCGTGCGTGTGGGTGTGTGTGTTTGCGTGCGTGTTTGTGTGTGTGTGTGTGTAGAAGGGAGAGGAGGATCTGTGTGTGTGTGTTTGTAATGATAATATATACTAAGATTAGATGAAAATGATAAGGTTAGTACGAATATTGATCAAATATGTGCATATATAGGTATGCATTCGTATCATATGTAATCACTATCATCATCATTATCATAATCGTCCTTGTAACCAATGTTATTAACGCTTCTTTTCAAATACCTTTAGTGTGTGAGAGTGTTAGTGTTTTGGGAGTGAGTTATAGAGTGTGTTGCCTTTAGTGTGTTGTGTGTGTATTTGTGTCTGATTGAGTGAAACAAGTGTTGTGTATGAGAGACAGTTTTTTGAACAGAGTGTTTCAAATAGTGTTATGGTGGTACTCATGTGTTTGATTGTGTAGACATAAGTGATAGACTAGTTTTTACACTTTTGAGACTATAGTGACTCTGTGAGGATACTGTTTGTCTCAGAGTAGATACATTGAGTGATAATGTGAGAGACTGTGTGTGTATGTGACTTGACATATATATTATAATAGTTTTACTCATATGTTAGACATATAGGAGTAAGTGTGTGGTCTAAGTGAGATTGAGATTGAAAAGTGTGTGTCTCAGTGTATTAAATGTGAGTGTCTAGTGGTTGTCTGTTAGTATAAGAGATAAACTATATAGTATATATAATATAATATATATATATATAGACTAATATTGGTGTCTCTTTGTTGAGTCTGTGAGGGACTCAGTGTTTTCATTAGTGGGACTCATTGTGTGATGTGTGGGTAAATTGTGGTGTCATTTAGGTTGCTATTTGTGTGTATAATATTAATATAAGTATTCACATATATAGGTACATATTTAAGAATCATATTTGGTCATATATAGTGACGGATATGGTTCTTTGATTTATAATTTTGGGACTTTGATAGAGACTGTTAGGGACTCATTGAGTTCAGTTATTGTACAATATATATATAACATATATGTTCTGATGTTTTACTTTGTGTTTAATAGGTTTCTGATAGTGACATCATACATGGTTGATATACACATATATATACATATATATACACTTATATATTTTATATGATACACATATAATAATACATATATATACACATATATATACATATATAGACACATATATTTACATATATATACACATATATATATCATATATACACAATATATATACATATATATACCACATATATATACATATATATACAGTATATATACATATATATAACATATATATACACATATATATACATTATATACATATAATAATACACAAATATACACATATATATACACATATATATACACTATATACACATATATATACATATATATACATATATACACATATATACACTTCTATGTTCATATATGGTACATATATGTACATATATACACATATATGTACACATATATACACATATATGTACACATATATATACATATATGTACACATATATATACATATATGTACACATATATATACATATATAGTCAATTTTTACACATTAATAAATATATAACCCATATTTTCTAATGTACACATATATTACATATATGTACACATATATATACATATATGTACATTATCTATTATATATATACATTATCTGTACACAATATAAACATATATGTACATATACCATTATTTATACGTATATGTACATATATATATACATATATGTACATATAAACTATACATATATGTACACATATATATACATATATGTACATATATATATACATAATATGTACATATATATACAACTATATGTACATATATATACATATATATACAAACATATATGTACATATATGTACATATATCAATACATATATATACACATATATATACATATATATACACATTATATTACATATATACTACCATATATATACACATATACACATATACACATATATATACATATATATACATATATGTACATATATATACTATAAGTACATATACGTACATATATATACACATATACACATATACATATATACATACACATATATATACATATACATACACATATATATACATATATATACACCTATATATACATATACATACACACACATATATATATACAATATAATATACACATATATATACATATTTATACATATATATTATACATATATATACACATATATATAACATATATATACATATTTATACATATATGTACATAATGATATACATATTATAATATACCATATATAGTACATTTATATTGTACATTATATAATATACACCCTATAAATATACATATATATGTACATATATATACATATATGTACATATATATATATACATATTTTATGTACACATATATACCCACATATATGTACATATATATATAGTACATATATATATAAAAACATATATTGTAACACTATATATATACATATATGTACATAATATATACATATATGTACACTATTTACATAACATATATGTTACATTAGATATATCCATATATGTACACATATATGTACATATATGTACACATATATATACCAATATATGTAATCTCATATATATATACATATATGTACATATATTTACTATATATACATATATATGTACATATATATACATATATGTACACATATATATACATATATGTACACATATATATACATATATGTACACATATATATACATATATGTACATATATATATACATATATGTACACATATATATACATATATGTACATATATGTATATATATGTACATATATGTATATATATGTACATATATGTATATATATGTACACATATATATACATATATGTACATATATATACATATATGTACACATATACATACATATATGTACATATTAATACATCATATAGGTACATATATAAAATACATATATGTACATATAAAATATACATATATGTACATATAAATAAATATATGTACATATATATAATACATATATGTTACACATATATATACATATATGTCATATATAACCTATATGTACACATTAATATTATATGTTACATATATCGTAATATATAGACATATATGTACACAATATAATTTATACATATATGTACATATATATATACATATATGTACATAAATATTTACCAATACATATATTGTAACTATATATTACATATATTTATGTTACATATATATACATACATTATGTACACATATATATACATATATGTACATATATATATACATATATGTACATATAAGTACATATATACCATATATGTACATATTATGTTTATATATACATATATGTACATATATATATATAAATATTGTAAATATATATAACATCTATGTAATTATATATATTATACATATATGTACAATATATATATACACTATATGTAATATACTATATAATACATATATATGTACATATATTTTACATATATGTAACATATATATAATATTATATATTTGTTACATATATGTCATATATGTAATATATTATACATAGACATATATATACATATAATATACATATACATATAATCTACATAAATATATATATATGATACTTATATATATATGTATATACCATATATGTATATATATATATAATATATTTATATATATGATATATATATATATATTATATATTAATATATATATATATATATATATGTATAATATATGCTATATTACTGCCTTTCTTTGCAGAACGATCGAAATGGATTATCACAATTCTTAAAAAAAAAAACTCTACCCCCTTTCTATCCGCTCCTTTTTCACCAATTTCCTGCATGACCTTTCCTTTCCTGTTTAATCCCATTATAGCTCTTCTATATTGCCATCCAAGGACAAGATACAACTAAATATCAATTAATCTGTAACGGACTGGTCAATTAGAGAGAGTCTAGACAATTCATAAGTCAGTAGAAAATTCTTCTATAGGGTGATTTTTCGACCATCTTCATCTCACATAGGTCTTGTATCGTTACGTATGACCCTTCTTCTTTGGTATTTAATTGGCAGTGAATTGGGCTCGTTTTATTCGTAATCACGTTTATTAGTCGAATGCTATTGTTTTTGTTGTTGTTTTTGTGGATTGGACTTTCACTGCGAAGAGTGATTTAGAGTGATTTAGATTTAGATCTTTATCCTTATTATTATTATTATTATTATTATTATTATAGAAAAAGAAATAGCCAGACGGAAAGAAGGACAGACGTACAAGCAATGATAGTGGTCACTTCTGAACCTGCCTGTGAGAATCATGCTTTCATACCGGCCTTACTTTCTCCGGGAAGGTGCTTTGCGTGTGTGTGTGTGTTTGCGTGTGTGTGTGTGTGTTTGCGTGTGTGTGTATGTTTGCGTGTGTGTGTGTGTTTGCGTGTGTGTGTATGTTTGCGTGTGTGTGTGTGTTTGCGTGTGTGTGTGTGTGTTTGCGTGTGTGTGTATGTTTGCGTGTGTGTGTGTGTTTGTGTGTGTGTGTGTGTGTTTGCGTGCGTGTGTGTGTGTGTGTTTGCGTGTGTGTGTGTGTGTGTTTGCGTGTGTGTGTGTGTGTGTGTGTGTAGAAGGGAGAGGAGGATCTGTGTGCGTGTGTGTTTGTAAGGATAATATATACTAAGATTGGATGAAAATGATAAGGTTAGTACGAATATCGATCAAATATGTGCATATACAGGTATGCATTCGTATCATATGTAATCACTATTATCATTATCATAATCGTCCTTGTAACCAATGTTATTAACGCCTCTTTTCAAATACCAATATATATATATATATATATATATATATATATATATATATATATACTATACATTTATAACATATATGCTAATATAAATATTACTAAACACAATATCTTATACATATTAATATACATATACATACATATATATACATAATATATTACATATATATACATATTATATTTCATATATATACATTATATAGTACATATATATATATATATTTACATATATATATTAGTATAATATATATATATGATCTTACATATATAGATAATATATATATATTATACATATTATATATATATATATATTAAATATCATATTATATCATATATATATATATATGCTCTATATTATATATATATATATATATATATATATATACTGCCTATATAATATATATTATATATATATGCATATATGCATATATATATATATATATATATATATATATATATATATATATATATATATATATACTGCTTTGCAACATCAAAATTATCACAATTCTTAAGAAAAAACCTCTACCCCTTTCATCCCTCTCCCACCCAACTTTCCTTTCGTAATCCCATTAAGCTTTATATTGCCATCAAGACAAGATACAAACTAAATCAATAATCAGACTGTCAATAAGAGTCATATCAAAGAGAAATCCTATGGGATTTCGACCATCTTCATCTCACAGGCTGCGTACAGACCCTCTGATTTAATTGCGTTTGGGCATCGTTATCGAATCACGTTTATTAGTCCAATGCTGTTGTTTTTGTTGTTGTTTTTGTTGTTGTTTTTGTTGTTGTTTTTGTGGATTAGACTTTCACTGCGAAGAGTGATTTAGAGAAGGGGAAAAGGAGAGGTTGATGGTATAGTGATGATGATAATGGTGGTGATGGTGGTGAGGATGGTGATGGTGATGGTGATGGTGATGGTGATGGTGGTGATGATGACGATGAATATAAAACGGGATGATCATGGTTTTGAATAATCATAAAGATAATTATAATGAATGATGTTATGATGAAGATGATCGAGATAATATTATGATGATCATGATATTGATAATAAGAATGATAAGAATGATAATAATAACAATAATTCCTGGGAGAGACAGAGAGATAGTAGGGATAGAGAGGAGGGAGGAAGAATTTGTTTGGGGGGCAGGGGGGCGCGGAATTGAGAGAAACAAAATCTATTGAATAGATAAGAATTTAAATACAAGAATATTCTAATGGAAAAAGAAAAATGGTAAAATCATATCGGAAATGTTCCTGCTCTACACACTCAATCGCTCCCTCTCCCCTTCCCTTCCTCCCTCTCCTCCCTACCTCTCCTACTTCACACCCTTCTTCCCTCGCGCTTCCCTCCTTCCTTACTTACTTCTCTCCCTCCCTCCCTCTTTCCCCTCCCCTCCTTACCTCCCTCTCTCCCTCCCTCCCTTCCTCTTTCCCCTCCCCTCCCTACCTTCGTCTCTTCCTCCCTCCCTCCCTCCCTACCTTCCTCTCTTCCTCCCTCCCTTCTAATCGTTTTTCCCTCCGGCCTTGTAACTAAGCCTTCTCTCTCTTTTACATCCTCCATCCCGTGCTAAATCGGGGACTGTCTGACTATTTTGAATAACTCCATTCTAGAGCAGCGAATTCTGCTATCGTTGTTTAAACTCTTGTTGGTTGGTTATTGGTATGTATTGTGGTGTAGTTATATATATTATATTATATATATATATATATATATATATATATATATATATATATATATATATATAATAAAGCATACCCCATATAAAAAATGCCCCCAGATATCTTTACAAAATACAGAACATAATATGAATTAATACAAAGTAATATACCATTAGATAAAATATTTTCCAATGATATTCAAATACTTTCACAAGAAACAATAATACACAGAAATAATTCACTGGAATTCTCCCAATAAAACATAAACGCATGACTTTCAGGCATTAATATCATACTTAAGATAAACATATTGAGATACACAAGTAGCAAACAACATACACAAAAAACTCAACAACTTACACGGTACTTCGAATCACAGGTGACCCATCAAAATAATATTCCTCATCAACTGAAACCCATGCAAAAGATAATTACCTTACAAAACCGACAGTAAGTGTAACAGTGCCTAGAAAAATAACAAAGCAAATGAACTACCAGCATATCCCGAAATATATCTATCTCAATAAGACATAAACCATACACTATAATCATTAAATGAGATATTAAAAATTTCTGGCTGATTAAACATACCTGTAATCAAATCCCATGTACCAGCCAATTAATCTGAATACAATGCTTTTAGGAAATGCAAATGTGGTACTTACTTACTTACTTGTTGGATTTATTGGCTATCAACCAGCGGCACATGCCAAGGTCATTAAGCCAATGATTCCATAAATGTGGTGTGATATATCATCTATAATACAAAGAGAACCGGCCAAGGAGGGGACAGTCATACACAAAATACCAAAGGGTGGTTGACAACTCACTCCATCTATTAGCAAAGAAAGGAGATTATTGTCATCATGATCATTAAGGAAACTATCAAACATAACAAAGATTAGGAATTTGAATACAAGAGCAATAATTTCGTGTAATGCAATAAACAAATATATTTGCTCGTACTTGAACTATTCAAAAACAAGGAAATACAAATCATTTATCGTTTCCCAGGTTGAAACCTCTGCCTCTTCCCTCTCTATCGGACACACTATCACCTCCATCGAACCTCCCTTCAAACCCTCCCACTCACACTCCTCCCCTCAATCTCAGACTCCCTCCCTCCCTTCCTCCATCCAATCCACTCCTCTCCACTCCGTCATAAGCAACACGCCGCCCTCCCTCCCTCACATCCTATCGTCACTCTCTCTCTCTAGACCTTGGTTTCTCCTCTCCTTCACACCCTTCCTCTATCCCCTCCGCTCCTTGACTCCCTTCCTCCCTCCCCTCCTCTCCTTCAGCATAAAACTCTCCCTCTCTCTCCTGTCACTGTCCCGTCTATCTCTCCCTCTCCTCTATCTCCTCTTACTACGCCCACAAACGTCACTCTATAAACCTCCCCTCCTCTCTTTGACTCCCTTCCTCCCTCCCCTCTTCTTCAACCCATCCCCTCCCCATCCCCTCCTCTCCTTTTTATTTTTGTTAATTTTGAATAGTTTATATTTTTTTAAAAAAAAAAATAAAACCCTCCCTCCCCCTCCTCTCCTCTCCTTCCCACCCTCCCTCCCCCCCCTCCTCTCCTTGACTCCCTTCCTCCCTCCCCTCTTCTCCCTCATACCTCCCCTCCCTTTCTCCCCTCCTCTCCTTTAAACCCTCCCCCCCTCCCCTCCTCTCCTTCACACCCTCCCTCCCTACCTCCCCTCCTCTCCTTCACACCTTCCCTCCCCTCCTCTCCTTCAAACCCTCCCACCCCTCCTCTCCTTCACTCCCTTCCTCCCTCCCATCCTCTCCTTCACACCCTCCCTCCCACCCCTCCTCTCCTTCACTCCTTTCCTCCCTCCCCTCTTCTCCCTCATACCTTTCCTCCCCTCCTCTCCTTCAAACCTTCCCTCCCTCCCTCCCTCCTCTCCTCTCCTTCACACCCTCCCTCCCTCCTCTCCTTCACTCCTTTCCTCCCTCCCCTCTTCTCCCTCATACCTTCCCTCCCCTCCTCTCCTTTAAACCCTCCCACCCCTCCTTTCCTTTAAACCCTCCCTCCCTCCTCTCCTCTCCTTCACAAACCCTCCCTTCCTCTCTTCATGTCACACCCTCCTTACCTCTCTCTTTATCCCTATATACCTTTCCTCACTTCCTCCCATTCACACCGTATTTCCCTTCCCCTTTCCCCTCCTTCACACCTTCACTCACTCCCTCTTTCCCCCTCACACTCTCCCCTTCCTCCCTACATACACACACGCCAGGTGCGCCCCCCCCCCCCTTCAAGAAAAAAAAAATCGCTTGAGATTCAAAAGAAATCGAACCAGAGTCGTTTTCTATGGAGTCACTCGCTGGCCGTGTCTACGAGACCCGTTATCTTTATCTTTCTCCCCTTCCCTCCCCCTTTCTCCCCTTCCAACCCCTCCTCCTTCTCCTTTTCTCCTCTTCCCTCCCCCTTTCTCCCCTTCCAACCCCTCCTCCTTCTCTCCTTTTCCCCTCTCCCCCCCTTTCCCCTGCTTCTCTCCTTTTCTCCTCTTCCCTCCCCCTTTCTCCCTTTCCAATTCCTCCTCCTTCTCTCCTCTTCCCTCTCCTTTTCTTTTCCTTTTCCCCTTTTCACTCTCATCTGCCCTCTATCTTCCCTTCTTCTAATTTCCTTTCCTTCCATCTTCCCCCTGTTTCCTCCTCCCTCCCCTTCCCCCCTGCTTCTCTCCTTTTCTTTCCCTTTTCACTTTTCCCCCCTTTTCTTCCCTTCTTCTCTTTTCCTTTCCTTCCACCTTCCCCCTTTCTCCTCTTCCCTCCTCCTCCCCCCCTCTTTCTCTCCTCTTCTTTCCCTTTTCTCTTTTTCACCCCCTACTACCTTCTTTCTTCCCTTCTCTACTCCTACTTTCCTTCTCCTCTCTTCCTTTTCTTCTCCCTATTTTTTATTTCTTCTTTCTTTTCCTCTTCCATTTTCCTCCACACCCTCTTCCCTTTTTTATCATCCTTTCCTTTCTCTTATCTTTCTCGTCTCTTTCATTCCTTCTTTCGTTTTTTTGTTTTTTTGTTTTTTTTTCTCCCTCCCTCCCTCACTTACTCATTCCCCATCCCTCCTTCGTCCCTCCCTCACCCCTTTATTTCTTATTCACCCCCCCACCCACCCTTATCCTCCCTCCCTCTCTCTCCCTCCCACCAAACAACCGCACCACCAAAACCTCCCCAAATACCCCTTCCCCCTCCCTCATAACCCCCTCCCTCCCTCCTCCCTCCTCATTAAAAGAAAGTCAAAAGAGAGAGAGAGAGAGAGAGAGAGAGAGAGGGAGGGAGAGAGAGAGAGAGACAGACAGAGAGAGACAGAGACAGAGAGAGAGAGAAACCTTCCCCCTCCCTCCCCCATTAAAAGAAAGTCAAAAAAGAAAGTCAAAAAAAAAGAAAAAAAAGAAAATAAAAGAAAACGAGAGAGAGAGAGATGAGAGGCAGGAAAAGCAATTAGTCGAAGGCATCAAATGCGCGAGAGGTCGGGATGTAGCCAACAAAAGGAGCCAATCGTTGAGAGCCACACCCAGGGTCACGGAGAGAGCCACGTAATTGCTCATCACCGACAATCCACGCCAGGAATTTCTGAAGAGCGGATACGGGGGGGGGGGGGGGGGGGGGGGGGGGGGGGAAGGAAGTGGGAGGTGGAAGGGGGATGAGGGATCGGGGAGGAGGAGGGTGGAGGGTGGAAGAGGGTGGGAGGGGAATGGGGGTGGAGGAGGGTGGAGGGTTGGAGGGGTGGGGAGGAAGTGGGAGGTAGAAGGGGGATGAGGGATCGGGGAGGAGGAGGGTGGAAGAGGGTGGGAGGGGAATGGGGGTGGAGGAAGGTGGGACGGGGATAGGGGAGGGTTGGAAGGTGGAAGGGGGATGTGGGAGAGGGAGGGGGATGGGGGAGGGAGGAGGAGGGTTGGAAGGTGGAAGGGGGACGGGGAGGAAGTGGAAGGAGGCTGGAGGAGGAGGGTGGGAGGTGGAAGGGGGACGGGGGAGGGTAGATTTATGATTGGGGGAAACGAGGATGGAGAAAAAAAATGATAGGTGGAAGGAAGAGAGGGATACGATAGAGGATGGATTTAGGGAAGGGGAGAGGGAAGGATAAAAAAGGGTTGGAGAAGGGGAAAAAGGGCTAGGGGTAAAGAGGAGGGAGAGGGGATGGGGAATGAGGGAGTCTGGAGGGGGGAGAGGAGGGAGGGAGGGAGGAAGGGGAGGGAAGAGGAAGGAGGAAGGAGAGAGGGAAGGGAAGAGGAAGGAGAGAGTGAAGAGAAGAGGAGAGAGGGAAAGGAAGAAGGAAGAAGGAAAGGGTGGAGGAAGGAAGAAGGGAAATGAGAAAGAAGAAGGGAGGGAGGGAAAAGTGGAGGAAAGAGGGTGGACGGGAGGAGAGAAGAAAGTAGGGAGGGAAGAGAAGGAGTAGGTGAGAGGAGAAGAGAGAGTCGGGTAAGGAAAGGGATAAATGAAAGAGAAAAGATTTAAGAAGGGACGTAATAGGAGGAGGGAGGGAGGGGAAAGAGTAGAGAAGGAAGAGGAAGGAAGAGTAAATTAGGGGGAGGAAAAGTAGAGGAAAAGGAGGGAGGGAGGGAAGGAGAGAAGAGGAGGAGGCGTGAAGGGAGGGAAGAGGAGGAGGAGGGAGGGAGGGAAGAAAGGAGAGAAGAGGAGGAGGGATGAAGGGAGGGAAGAGGAGGAGGAGGGAGCGAGAGGAAGGGAGTAGGGGGGGGGAGCTTCAAGCAAGAAACGACCTCCTCTTCGAAAGTCCATAAGGTCTATTTTCCCTAGGGAGAACGAGGTGAAAAACGTCCTTACCTTTACCCCGGTCTTCAGGGGTCATGGCTCTTCCTAATTGGTCGGCCGCCGCTCGCGCCTGATTGCGAATCGGAAACCGGATTGCGGGGGGGGGGGGGCAGACTCCGTGGGAAGGGGGGGGGGGGGGAAGAGGCGGACTCCGGGGGAAGGGGGAACACCTGAGGGAGGGCGGGGGGGGGAGGGGAAGGGGGCGAACTCCTGGGGAAGGGGGGAGGGGGAAAGGGGGCGAACTCCTGGGGAAGGGGGGAGGGGGGAAACACCTGAGGGGGGGGGGTGGCGGGAGAGGGGGAAGCGGATAGCAGAAGGGGGTGAGTGGACAGATCGAAAGGGGGGGGGGGTGTAGACATAGAAGGGAGGGGGAGAGCGGCCAGATTTTGGGAGGACGGCCAGATTGGGGGAAGGGGGAGGAGGGGGAAGAAAGGTTTGATACAAAGGGAGGAAGAGGGGTTGGGAGAAAGGGGAAATATTATGATGGGGGGGGGAGAGAGGGGGTGGAGGAGTGGTGAGAAGTCACACTTTGGGAAAAAATAATATTTGCCAGTGACTTTTTTCCTTTTTTTTTTTTCTTTTTGTCCATTTTCTGTGTCTCTCTTTTTCTTCTCATCATTAATATTCTGATATTTCTTTCTTTCCTTTTTTTTTTCAATCTACTTGTCTTCTCTCTCTCTCTAAATGTCTTCTCAATTATCTTGCTATTCATTGAATTCTTTCTTCTTCGCCTTCTTCTTTCTTTTCTTTCTTTCTTCATCATCTTTGTCTCCTTCTTCATCATCATCATCATCTTTCCACCATTCGCATTTTCTCTCGCAATTTCTTTTCGGTGGAATCCTAAAACAGCCAATTTTAATATCAATAGATTATTTGCATCCTTTCATAAATTATCATTATCGTAATTCGATGATTCTCGTGGGAAATCTGGAAATATAGGACATTGATGCGAAGAGTCATAGGATAAAAGGAAAATGGAATATGGAAAGTAATTATCTCTGCATTACATATTACTCAGAACTCTATTAAAGCGCAAAATTAATAACGGATGTAGGTTGTTAAATAAATTCACACACACACACACACACACACATGTGCATCACACACACTCACTCACTCACACACACACACACACACACACACACACACATGTGCATCACACACACTCACTCACTCACACACACACACACACACACACACACACACATATATATATATATATATATATATATATATATATATATATATATATATATATATATATATATTATGAGATCCTGTTGAAAAAGTCACGTAAGGACAGAGACACATACTGGGTAAGGGTTAGTTTACAGAGATCCAAGGCCGATTACACTAACAGTCTCTAAAGGCGTGGTTACACTGCCCATCGATTCATTAAATCCAATCATTTTGAGTGGGATTTGCCCATCGATGGGTTCTTTCCACTGTTTTTTTGTCCACTCGTCCGAAGCGATGGGCACCCCGTCATTCATCGATGGACCAGTGGAAAAATCATATTCGTTGAGAGTCTATAGTATACATGGCATAAGTCTAATTATATATTTATGCATTATTATTATCATATATATAAATAATCTATAATTAATAGTTGTCATTGTAAATTATCATATATATACTTATATGAATTATTATTTAAAAAAATAAAACAAAAACAATGCAATATATATTGTATCCTCATTTGACTGACGAACATAAACAAGCGCGCATCCTTTTCGAAGAGGAAGAACGTCTTCTCGTCATATTTCTATAAGAATGTGGAATTCGGAAGCAATTACCCTTGAATTAACTTGTGATACACACTTCGGTATTTTTTCTGTAGCCATGGTTTCATCCATAGTCTCTTTCTACTGTTCTTGTTCCTTTTATATTCTCTATACTTGTGGAAACACGTAAGTGTAGCAAGAGTGAGGGAGGTGAGCGCAGGATCCATCGCAAACTACTGATGAGGGACTGCGGACACGATTTGTTTTGATGCCGCGATCAAGTGGACTGACCCGATGGTTCTTTTCGTAGTGTAACCAAAACGGTTGGGTGGGTGGGCTCCAACCCACTGATAATCATTGGATTCCAACGATATCTATGGGCAGTCTAACCGTAGCTTAAGATCTCACTCAATACCTGTCTCTTGAGATGTTTCATACGATTTCGACAGCCCAGATATAAGGGATATGCACTTAACTATCGTACGAGAGCTCTTAATTAAGATCATTGCATCATTTAATAACAGATGGCGCTAGTGTTGTTTCCTGTGGACCAATCAGCGAGGCCGTTATAATCAGCTGTTTGGGCGTATTGACCAATCAGAAGTAGGGTAGCTGATATGAAATGCAAACAACTGTTGACTGTTATACTGTTTGTTACTATATTAGTGGAATTAGAATGGAAGAACAAGATAAGAACAGAAAACGAAATATTACAGATGAAGAGATATTCGTAATGGTTTCAGAAATCACTATAGTCAAAGCGAGTTCCCGGATATTTATAGCCCCGCCCACCTCAGCTAGGAACCTCAAAA
>NW_028234414.1:2106641-2114141 GCF_977035675.1 Penaeus japonicus | reverse complement strand
ACCATCAATAACAGAAATAAACAACAGTAAAAAAAGCTACTGATGATAATGATAGTAGTAATAATGATAGCATGATTAACAAAGAGAAGAGGAGTACAGAATACGACAGATTTTGTTTTTTGAAGTAGTATTTGAAATTGATGCCAAAATGCGCATTCCATTCACATATACGAAGTATCACTTATCCTCAAGTTTAGCGAAATTAATAAACAGTCAAAGATGGCAAGCAAGCAAGGTGGTTACAAAAATAAAAATAAAAAAAATAAAAAAAAAAAAAAATATATATATATATATATATATATATATATACATTATATATATATATATATATATATATATATATATATATATATATATATATACATGCATATAAACGGCACTACCAAGCTACAGCACAAAGGATGACGACGCCTGGTAGACTCAAGACTCCTAAGTGATGAATGAGTCCCCCTTAGCTATGGTAGCATGAAATAGGAAGCAGGAGACCTCGACAACTGATCCTACCCCTAGTCCTCCTCCCTACCTGATCCCCCCTCCCAGGCCTTTACCCTTATCCCCCCTCTTCCTTATTTTCCTTTTCCACCCCCCCCCCCTGTCCTAGCCTAGTGTTTCTCTTCTCTCCTTTCAAAGAAGAGCCCTTGGTCTGTGATCCTCTTCAAAGGAACCAGGAGATTGAATCCTGGATCTGATCAATCGAGAACTTAGTTCGGCCTCCCATTGGTGATGCTTTTACTAAGGCAGCAAGGGCTAACTGCCGTGGGCGAGAAATACCATCATAAATTCCGAAATTTTCGACCATATCAGGGACTGGAACTCCTTCAAACGGGAGTTAAGAAGGAAGGAGGGGGCATGTACACGGCAGCAGATTTCTATAAAGACCTTTACGACCATACCATGAGTGACCTACAAGCACCATTAGACTTTTACCTCCAGATCAGTATACCAAGGGTACAGGGACCATAAGGAGGTTATAGGAGACCCGACAGAGTTGACAAGGGTCTTCCCTTTGGGTGTTCCAGATTGGCTAAGGGACTTCCTCGTACTAAATGAGGACTGTACTTCTCAACAACCGGCTGATATTGCTTAGAAAATGTGGAACTGTCGCCTAACCCTCTTTCTAAGGAAGAAGATAGGTTTCGTCGTCGCTTTGTCGAGCGTCCACACAGAGCCAGGGACTCGTACAGTCTCAGCCCATTAGCAGCCAGTCCTCAGCCTGTCCTTTTGGCCAGGGCTTCCTCGCCAGGGCGCTCTCGATCAGGTGTGTAGCGTGACTTCACCACACACAGTCACAGAAACCCTAAAAAAAAATGCTTGAGTAAGGAATAATAAGGATACATATACTTAAAGTGACTTGCCCAAATCTACCCCAGATTGTGGATCTAAGGTGACCGTACAGCTTGCAAAACACTACAGAAAGGGAAAGGAGGATTAATGGTGCCCCCTTCCAGTGAAACAGAACCAGAAAGGGAAAGGAGGATTAATGGTGCCCCCTGCGGCGAGATAGAACCAGAAAGGGAAAGGAGGATTAATGGTGCCCCCTTTCAGTGAAACAGAACCAGAAAGGGAAAGGAGGATTAATGGTGCCCCTTCCAGTGAAACAGAACCAGAAAGGGAAAGGAGGATTAATGGTGCCCCCTGCGGCGATACAGAACCAGAAAGGGAAAGGAGGATTAATGGTGCCCCCTTCCAGTGAAACAGAACCAGAAAGGGAGAGAAGGATAAATGGTGCCCCTTCCAGTGAAACAGAACCAGAAAGGGAAAGGAGGATTAATGGTGCCCCTTCCAGTGAAACAGAACCAGAAAGGGAAAGGAGGATTAATGGTGCCCCCTGCGGCGAGATAGAACCAGAAAGGGAAAGTAGGATTAATGGTGCCCCCTGCGGCGAGATAGAACCAGAAAGGGAAAGGAGGATTAATGGTGCCCCCTTCCAGTGAAACAGAACCAGAAAGGGAAAGAAGGATTAATGGTGCCCCTTCCAGTGAAACAGAACCAGAAAGGGAAAGAAAGATTAATGGTGCCCCCTCCGGCGAGATAGAACCAGAAAGGGATAGGAGGATTAATGGTGCCCCCTTCCAGTGAAACAGAACCAGAAAGGGAAAGAAGGATTAATGGTGCCCCTTCCAGTGAAACAGAACCAGAAAGGGAAAGAAAGATTAATGGTGCCCCCTTCCAGTAAAACAGAACCAGAAAGGGAAAGGGGGATTAATGGTGCCCCCTGCGGCGAGATAGAACCAGAAAGGGAAAGGAGGATTAATGGTGCCCCTTCCAGTGAAACAGAACCAGAAAGGGAAAGGAGGATTAATGGTGCCCCCTGCGGCGAGATAGAACCAGAAAGGGAAAGGAGGATTAATGGTGCCCCTTCCAGTGAAACAGAACCAGAAAGGGAAAGGAGGATTAATGGTGCCCCTTCCAGTGAAACAGAACCAGAAAGGGAAAGAAAGATTAATGGTGCCCCCTGTGGCGAGATAGAACCATAGAGGGAAAGGAGGATTAATGGTGCCCCTTCCAGTGAAACAGAACCAGAAAGGGAAAGGAGGAATAATGGTGCCCCCTGCAACGAGACAGAACCTGAAAAGGAAGGAATAATTAACGGTGTTGATATGGAGTATCTAAGAGTGGAAAATAACATTAGTACCTGTAGCATGGGTTTGTAACCGGTAGATGGCTGCAATAATGATTCAGAGAATACAGAGATTGACCTCTCCTGTTGGGAAGACATTGCCAGAATCAACACATATCCCGTCAAAGATTCCCCAGCTACAGAATTCGATTATGACTCTGACATGGGATGGGATTACTCAAAAGATAACTATCTAAAAGGCATTTCTGAGGAAGATGAGACTGACATAGAAGGTGCAGTACTGCCACCCTCTGTCGCCCTAGCCATCTGTGAGGCCGCATAGGTACTGACTGTCTTCTACTGATAGCGAAGGTTTAAAGACCCAATCCCTGGAATACTTAACTCCTGAAGAGAGGCAAGAAATAGTCCAATTGTAGTGATAACATTGGAAAGTGCCTTTATAAGTAGCGCCCTTATCGTTCGTTAACCGCACCGATTAAAAAGTTTGGTTACGTATTAAGTGATGCAGCACATGAGTGAATTAACAATGAAATTATTTTTTTTTTTTTTTTTTTTTTTTTTTTTTTTTTTTTTTTTTTTAATTCTTGTGTAATATCGCTTGCGTAAGAAGCAGCTAGAATTAATTGTATACCTTTTTAGCGAATATTAGTTTTGAATATATTTTATATGTGTACATGCTGTGTATATACACATATATTGTGTAATGGTTTGGCAGCCCGTGTAAAGCACGTTCAGCCTACCCATACACTTTAGCTTCTGAAGGCATGTATTAGGGTTCATGCCCTCCTTTCTTTCTGTTTTTAGCTTGTTTCCGTTGACTCTCTGACCCCTTGGCATTGGAGGGTTGTAAGGCCTTGCGACCTGCTCCTCCCTACCTGTCCCCCCCCCCATCCCCTCCCCTCCCCCCTCGACCTGATCCTGTTTCAGGGCCGCATGGAATCCAGGGAGGTTCATGAAACTCCTCCTGGATGATGATGATGATCATCATCATCATCATCATCGTCGTCGTCATCATCTTGAAATAATCTTTCCCTTTCTTACTTTGACATGAAAACGCGACTAAAAAGAAATATGGCGATTACCTGGACTCTGGTTTTATTTTTATGTGTTTTAACGTCGTGTTTTTCACCATTACAAAATGTCATTGGAAACACAAACAAAAGACGCAGGGATAAAGTAAACTCTGAAATAAAAGCTCAAACACAAATGCATACAGACAAACGCCGAAAAGTCAAGATTAAAAGTACACTAATGCAAAGCGCTTCAACTAATTAAAATGCAAAATAAAAGCAAACGAAAGATCGAAAACCAGTGGGCCGTGATTTATCCGCCTTTGAAAGGTGTACTTAGCTAAGAAAGGGCGCTCAACAAAGCTAATGGCTAATGGTTACTGCAATAATCATTATATCATCAGCTTTAATATTGTTATTACTAGTAGTAGCAGCAGTACTAGTAGTATTTATTTTTGTCGTTGTAGTTCTATTATCATAATTTCTGTTGTTATTACCACTGACATTAGGATTATTATTAACATATTTACTACAGTTATCCACCATTGACAATTGATACTATCCGCCTTAGAAAGGTTTACTTCGGCAAGAAAGGGCGCTGAACAAAGCTAATGGGCAATCCATATAAAAATTACAGTTACTGCAATAATCATTATATCATCACCTTTAATATTGTTATTACTAGTAGTAGCGGCAGTACTAGTAGTACTTATTTATGTCGTTGTCAGTAGTTCTATCATTATCATCATTATTCCTGTTGTTATTACCACTAGTATTCGGATTATTAATAACAATTTTACTATAGTTATACATCATCAACTATTATCATCACTATCATGGAAATCGTAACGCCACTCGTAGTAATAGTACGCCATCATCAGAAGTAGAATCCCATTGATACCAAAATCATTGAGAACTGAACCTCTTATCAGAACCTGGGAGGTTCATGAAACTCCTGCTGGACGACTCCACACACACACACGACCACAAACCTAATCGGGAAGCAGGATACGAACTATCTTGACCAAAATGTCTAATAAAGCTTAAGACGTGGTATTTTGTTGCTTATACCCCCTCCCCCCTTCCCTCCCCCCAGCTAATATGAAGCCCCGACCCCCGTGGGTGACAATGGGGTGTGTCCAATGTTGTCGTTTTGAAGTTTTATTTCCTTTCTATCACAAATAAAAGTGGGAATGACTGGTTTTAGTTATATGTGTATGAGAAACTTGTTTTTATAGTTCTATCTTTTTATATATTAGATTATAGTCCCGGTATCAGTAACCATCTACAGTACGCTAAATTTCTATCTTTTTATTAAGGTGTTTCCTTTAATATCTAATTTAGTGGACTTTAACTATAAGAGTGTTGGTCACTTTCTTTGATATTATGAAAATTGTTTTCATTATTTTTGCTATGCAGGAATGCCAAGTCACCCATTTTATTTTCAATTTTATGTTTTGTTTATTATTAATTTTAAGGTTTTGGTGATTGTAACGTTCTGTGTCTTGGTTTATAATATCTTTTTATGTGATGTTTTTATTTTATGTCATATTAAGCTTATGGTGAGGCCACTCGGCTGATTTTATAATTATAATGGTAATTTTTTCTACTGTTTTACAATTAGTTGAATTTGCATTTTTATCTGCTAATCATTGTAAATCATTGTAAATACCCATGTTTCAACTTCTTTTTATTCTATATGTTAATGTAAATAAGACCCTTATTTACCGTCAGCTATAAATAGTCGACGAGATGAAAGAATAAATCAGTTGTCTCTGACCCTCCCTGGATTACCCTGGAGTACCCTTGTGGCGACGCAGGAGCAGCAAAAGAAAAGTTATACCGATTCGAATTACCACTTAGGACAATGCTGGACGTGCTATTATAAAACACAATCCTGTGAGAGACAGACGCTGGCCAACACCAGCCAGAGACGCCCCATGGTATTATACTTTTATCTTTCTTCTTTTCATTTAGGTGAGTGTTTAAACTTTTAAATCATTTGCTTCTGGGCATTTTTATACTCCTATTCATACTGTTTTTACAATTTATTATCTCAAAAGTAAGGGACATGCACCTGGTGAGTAGGACTTGGTCTCCTTAAGGGGAAGTGAAAGGACCCCCTCCCTCTTTCTTCTGGCCCTGAGCCGCCCTCCCCGCTTCGGTGGATGTATTTCAGGGCTATCCCTTCACCCTGCTCGCCTCAGGGATGGTATCGCATTACCACAGGGAAACTTCTCTTTCCCTGAGCTAGGTGAGAACACAACCCATCCGTGTGCAGGGTCTTTATGTTTACAACCTCTGGCTAATGGAAACATAAACGCTGGTTTCCCGATTGACAAGTAGGTTGTTATCATTACTGTTGTTATTGATATCATTATTTTTTTAATCATTTTTATCATTATAATTTCTGATATTGTTATCATTATTATTCTTATCATTATTGTCATAATAATGATGATGATGATGATCATCATCATCATCATCATCATCATTATCATCGTCGTCATCATCTTCTTAAAATAATTTTTCCCTTTCTTACTTTGACATGAAAACGCGACTAAAAAGAAATATGGCGATTACCTGGACTCTAGTTTTATTTTTATGTATTTTAGCGTCGTGTTTTTCATCATTACAAAATGTCATTGGAAACACAAACAAAAGACGCAGGGATAAAGTAAACCAAAGCTTAAAACTCTGAAATAAAAGCTCAGACACAAATGCATACAGACAAACGCCGAAAAGTCAAGATTAAAAGTACACTAATGCAAAGCGCTTCAACTAATAAAAACTTGAACAAAATGCAAAATAAAAGCAAACGAAAGATCGAAAACTAGTGGGCCGTGATTTATCCGCCTTTGAAAGGTTTACTTAGCTAAGAAAGGGCGCTCAACAAAGCTAATGGCTAATGGTTACTGCAATAACTATTATATCATCACCTTTAATATTGTTATTACTAGTAGTAGCGGCAGTACTAGTAGTATTTATTTTTGTCGTAGTAGTTTTGTTATCATAATTTCTGTTGTTATTACCACTGACATTAGGATTATCATTAACATATTTATCCACCATTAACAATTAATATTATCCGCCTTAGAAAGGTTTACTTCGGCAAGAAAGGGCGCTGAACAAAGCTAATGGGTAATCCATATAAAAATTACAGTTACTGCAATAATCATTATATCATCAGCATTAATATCGTTACTATTAGTAGTAGTGGTAGTACTAATAGTACTTATTTATGTCGTTGTCAGTAGTTCTATCATTATCATCATTATTCCTGCTGTTATTACCACTAGTATTCGGATTATTATTAACAATTTTACTATAGTTATACATCCTCAACTATTATCATCACTATCATGGAAATCGTAACGCCACTCGTAGTAATAGTACGCCATCATCAGAAGTAGAATCCCATTGTTACCAAAATCATTGAGAAATGAACCTCTTATCAGAACCCCAACTCTAAATTCAGCTCCCCCAAAAAAACTTCAATTTACCAATGGGAATGACACCTTTATATGAAATAGATCATAGATATCACATTTCATTACAGTACCCTACATGGCTTAGATTGAAGCTATAGCAGAGATGATTGACAAGGCGAAGGCTACTGATATGCAGCCTGTCAGATTCAGATCAATGAGATGTGTAATATGGAATCCGGTCATTGTGGAGCATTCACTGTACGTCACCATAACGCCACTCTGTGCTGCGAGACCGTGTTGGTGGAGAGCTAAAAGAAAAAAAGGATTTAGAGACCGTGTTGGTAGAGAGCTAAAATAGAAAAGGATTTAGAGACCGTGTTGGTGGAGAGCTAAAAGAAAAAAAGGATTTAGAGACCGTGTTGGTAGAGAGCTAAAAGAAAAAAGGATTTAGAGACCGTGTTGGTGGAGAGCTAAAAGA
>NW_028234414.1:2093105-2103105 GCF_977035675.1 Penaeus japonicus | reverse complement strand
TCACAACCCAAAGGAAAAGAAGGAATCAAAAAAAATACAAAAGAAGAAATCAATAAAGAAATGGCGGATAAAAAATATCCACTACCTACGGATAAATCACGGCCCACTGGTTTTCGATCTTTCGTTTGCTTTTATTTTGCATTTTAATTAGTTGAAGCGCTTTGCATTAGTGTGCTTTTAATCTTGACTTTTCGGTATTTGTCTGTATGCATTTGTGTTTGAGCTTTTATTTCAGAGTTTTAAGCTTTGGTTTACTTTATCCCTGCGTCTTTTGTTTGTGTTTCCAATGACATTTTGTAATGGTGAAAAACACGACGTTAAAATACATAAAAATAAAACCAGAGTCCAGGTAATCGCCATATTTCTTTTTAGTCGCGTTTTCATGTCAAAATAAAAAAGGGAAAGATTATTTCAAGAAGATGATGACGACGACGATGATGATGATGATGATGATGATCATCATCATCATCCAGGAGGAGTTTCATGAACCTCCCTGGATTCCATACAGCCCTGAAACAGAATCAGGTCGAGCGGGGAGGGGAGGGGAGGGGGGGGGGGTAGGGAGGAGCAGGTCGCAAGGCCTTACAACCCTCCAATGCCAAGGGGTCGGAGAGTCAACGGAGACAGGCTAAAAGCAGAAAGAAAGGAGGGCATGAACCCTAATACATGCCTTCAGAAGCTAAAGTGTATGGGTAGGCTGAACGTGCTTTACACGGGCTGCCAAACCATTACACAATATATGTGTATATACACAGTATGTACACATATACAATATATCCAAAACTAATATTCGCTAAAAAGGTATACAATTAACTCTAGCTGCTTCTTACCCAAGCGATATTACACACGAATTATACAAAAAAAAAAAAAAAAAAAAATTATAGTTAATTCACTCATGTGCTGCATCACTTAATACGTAACCAAACTTTTTAATCGGTGCGATTAACGAACGATAAGGGCGCTACTTATAAAGGCATTTTCCAATGTTATCACTACAATTGGACTATTTCTTGCCTCTCTTCAGGAGTTAAGTATTCCAGGGATTGGGTATTTAAACCTTCGCTATCAGTAGAAGACAGTCAGTACCTATGCGGCCTCACAGATGGCTAGGGCGACAGAGGGTGGCAGTACTGCACCTTCTATGTCAGTCTCATCTTCCTCAGAAATGCCTTTTAGATAGTTATCTTTTGAATAATCCCGTCCCATGTCAGAGTCATAATCGAATTCTGTAGCCGGGGAATCTTTGTGATATGTGTTGATTCCAGCAATGTCTTCTCAACAGGATAGGTCAATCTCTGTATTCTCTGAATCATTATTGCAGCCATCTACCGGATACAAACCCATACTACAGGTACTAATGTTATTTTCCACTCTCAGATACTCCATATCAACACCGTTAATTATTCCTTCCTTTTCAGGTTCTGTCTCGTTGCAGGGGGCACCATTAATCCTCCTTTCCCTTTCAGGTTCTGTTTCACTGGAAGGGGCACCATTAATCCTTCTTTCCCTTTCTGGTTTTGTTTCACTGAAAGGGGGCACCATTAATCCTCCTTTCCCTTTCTGGTTCTGTTTCACTGGAAGGGGGCACCATTAATCCTTCTCTCCCTTTCTGGTTCTGTTTCACTGGAAGGGGGCACCATTAATCCTCCTTTCCCTTTCTGGTTCTATTTCACTGAAAGGGGGCACCATTAATCCTTCTTTCCCTTTCTGGTTCTGTTTCACTGAAAGGGGGCATCATTAATCCTCCATTCCCTTTCTGGTTCTGTTTCACTGAAAGGGGGCACCATTAATCCTCCTTTCCCTTTCTGGTTCTGTTTCACTGAAAGGGGGCACCATTAATCCTCCTTTCCCTTTCTGGTTCTATTTCACTGAAAGGGGCACCATTAATCCTCCTTTCCCTTTATGGTTCTGTTTCACTGAAAGGGGCACCATTAATCCTCCTTTCCTTTTATGGTTCTGTTTCACTGAAAGGGGCACCATTAATCCTCCTTTCCCTTTCTGGTTCTGTTTCACTGAAAGGGGCACCATTAATCCTCCTTTCCCTTTCTGGTTCTGTTTCACTGAAAGGGGCACCATTAATCCTCCTTTCCCTTTCTGGTTCTGTTTCACTGAAAGGGGCACCATTAATCCTCCTTTCCCTTTCTGGTTCTGTTTCACTGAAAGGGGGCACCATTAATCCTCCTTTCCCTTTCTGGTTCTGTTTCACTGGAAGGGGCACCATTAATCCTCCTTTCCTTTTATGGTTCTGTTTCACTGAAAGGGGCACCATTAATCCTCCTTTCCCTTTCTGGTTCTGTGTCACTGAAAGGGGGCACCATTAATCCTCCTTTCCCTTTCTGGTTCTGTTTCACTGAAAGGGGGCACCATTAATCCTCCTTTCCCTTTCTGGTTCTGTTTCACTGAAAGGGGGCACCATTAATCCTCCTTTCCCTTTCTGGTTCTGTTTCACTGGAAGGGGCACCATTAATCCTCCTTTCCCTTTCTGGTTCTGTTTCACTGGAAGGGGCACCATTAATCCTCCTTTCCCTTTCTGGTTCTATCTCGCCGCAGGGGGCACCATTAATCCTCCTTTCCCTTTCTGGTTCTGTTTCACTGGAAGGGGCACCATTAATCCTCCTTTCCCTTTCTGGTTCTGTTTCACTGAAAGGGGCACCATTAATCCTCCTTATCCTTTCTGGTTCTGTTTCACTGAAAGGGGCACCATTAATCCTCCTTTCCCTTTCTGGTTCTGTTTCACTGGAAGGGGCACCATTAATCCTCCTTTCCCTTTCTGGTTCTGTTTCACTGAAAGGGGGCACCATTAATCCTCCTTTCCCTTTCTGGTTCTGTTTCACTGAAAGGGGGCACCATTAATCCTCCTTTCCCTTTCTGGTTCTGTTTCACTGAAAGGGGGCACCATTAATCCTCCTTTCCCTTTCTGGTTCTGTTTCACTGGAAGGGGCACCATTAATCCTCCTTTCCCTTTCTGGTTCTGTTTCACTGAAAGGGGGCACCATTAATCCTCCTTTCCCTTTCTGGTTCTGTTTCACTGAAAGGGGCACCATTAATCCTCCTTTCCCTTTTTGGTTCTGTTTCACTGGAAGGAGCACCATTAATCCTCCTTTCCCTTTTGGTTCTGTTTCACTGAAAGGGGGCACCATTAATCCTCCTTTCCCTTTCTGGTTCTGTTTCACTGAAAGGGGGCACCATTAATCCTCCTTTCCCTTTCTGGTTCTGTTTCACTGAAAGGGGGCACCATTAATCCCCCTTTCTCTTTCTGGTTCTGTTTCACTTGAACGGCGCACCATTCATTCTCCCTTCCTTTCTCTCCTAGGTTCTGTTTCACTGAAAGGGGGCACCATTAATCCTCCTTTCCTTTCTGGTTCTGTTTCACTGAAGGGGCACCATTAATCCTCCTTTCCCTTTTGGTTCCGTTTCACTTGAAGGGGCACCATTAATCCTCCTTTCCCTTTCTGGTTCTGTTTCACTGAAAGGGGCACCATTAATCCTCCTTTCCCTTTCTGGTTCTGTTTCACTGAAAGGGGGCACCATTAATCCTCCTTTCCCTTTCTGGTTCTGTTTCACTGAAAGGGGGCACCATTAATCCTCCTTTCCCTTTCTGGTTCTGTTTCACTGGAAGGGGCACCATTAATCCTCCTTTCCCTTTTTGGTTCTGTTTCACTGAAAGGGGCACCATTAATCCACCTTTCTCTTTCTGGTTCTGTTTCACTGAAAGGGGCACCATTAATCCTCCTTTCCCTTTCTGGTTCCGTTTCACTGAAAGGGGGCACCATTAATCCTCCTTTCCCTTTTTTGTTCTCTTTTCACTGAAGGGGCACCATTATCCACTTTTCTCTTTCTGTTTCTGGTTCACTGAAGGGCACCATTAATCCTCCTTTCCCTTTCTGGTTCCGTTTCACTGAAAGGGGGCACCATTAATCCTCCTTTCCCTTTCTGGTTCTGTTTCACTGAAAGGGGCACCATTAATCCTCCTTTCCCTTTCTGGTTCTGTTTCACTGAAAGGGGGCACCATTAATCCTCCTTTCCCTTTCTGGTTCTGTTTCACTGAAAGGGGGCACCATTAATCCTCCTTTCCCTTTCTGGTTCTGTTTCACTGGAAGGGGCACCATTAATCCTCCTTTCCCTTTCTGGTTCTGTTTCACTGGAAGGGGGCACCATTAATCCTCCTTTCCCTTTCTGGTTCTGTTTCACTGGAAGGGGCACCATTAATCCTCCTTTCCCTTTCTGGTTCTGTTTCACTGAAAGGGGCACCATTAATCCTCCTTTCCCTTTCTGGTTCTGTTTCACTGAAAGGGGCACCATTAATCCTTTCACTTTCTGGTTCTGTTTCACTGAAAGGGGGCACCATTAATCCTCCTTTCCCTTTTTGGTTCTTTTTCACTGAAAGGGTCACCATTAACCTCCTTCCTTTCTGTTCTGTTTCACTGGAAGGAGCACCATTAATCCTCCTTTCCCTTTCTGGTTCTGTTTCACTGAAAGGGGCACCATTAATCCTCCTTTCCCTTTCTGGTTCTGTTTCACTGGAAGGGGCACCATTAATCCTCCTTTCCCTTTTTGGTTCTGTTTCACTGGAAGGGGCACCATTAATCCCCCTTTCCCTTTCCTGGTCTTTTTCACTAGAAGGGGGCACCATTAATCCTCCTTTCCCTTTCTGGTTCTGTTTCACTGGAAGGGGCACCATTAATCCCCCTTTCCCTTTCTGGTTCTGTTTCACTGGAAGGGGCACCATTAATCCTCCTTTCCCTTTCTGGTTCTGTTTCACTGGAAGGGGCACCATTAATCTTTTTTTCCCTTTCTGGTTCTGTTTCACTGAAAGGGGGCACCATTAATCCTTCTTTTTCTTTCTGGTTCTGTTTCACTGGAAGGGGCACCATTAATCCTCCTTTCCCTTTCTGGTTCTGTTTCACTGGAAGGGGCACCATTAATCCTCCTTTCCCTTTCTGGTTCTGTTTCACTGGAAGGGGCACCATTAATCCTCCTTTCCCTTTCTGGTTCTGTTTCACTATAAGGGGGCACCATTAACCCTCCTTTCCTTTCTGGTTTTTCACTGAAAGGGCACCATTAATCCTCCTTTCCTTTTGGTTCTGTTTCACTGAAAGGGCACCATTAATCCTCCTTTCCCTTTCTGGTTCTGTTTCACTGAAAGCACCATTAATCCTCCTTTCCCTTCTGGTTCTGTTCACTAAGGGGGCCCATTATCCCTCCTTTCCCTTCCTGTTCTGTTTCACTTGGAGGGGCAACATTAATCCACCTTTCCCTTTCTGGTTCTGTTTCAATGGAAGGGGGCACCATTAATCCACCTTTCCCTTTCTGGTTCTGTTTCACTATAAGGGGGCACCATTAATCCTCCTTTCCCTTTCTGGTTCTGTTTCACTGGAAGGGGCACCATTAATCCTCCTTTCCCTTTCTGGTTCTGTTTCACTGGAAGGGGGCACCATTAATCCTCCTTTCCCTTTCTGGTTCTGTTTCACTGAAAGGGGGCACCATTAATCCTCCTTTCCCTTTCTGGTTCTATCTCGCCGCAGGGGGCACCATTAATCCTCCTTTCCCTTTCTGGTTCTGTTTCACTGAAAGGGGCACCATTAATCCTCCTTTCCCTTTCTGGTTCTGTTTCACTGAAAGGGGGCACCATTAATCCTCCTTTCCCTTTCTGGTTCTGTTTCACTGAAAGGGGCACCATTAATCCTCCTTTCCCTTTCTGGTTCTGTTTCACTGAAAGGGGCACCATTAATCCTCCTTTCCCTTTCTGGTTCTGTTTCACTGGAAGGAGCACCATTAATCCTCCTTTCCCTTTCTGGTTCTGTTTCACTGAAAGGGGCACCATTAATCCTCCTTTCCCTTTCTGGTTCTGTTTCACTGAAAGGGGACACATTAATCCTCCCTTTCCCTTTCTGGTTCTGTTTCACTGAAAGGGGGCACCATTAATCCTCCTTTCCCTTTCTGGTTCTGTTTCACTGGAAGGGGCACCCTTAATCCCCCTTTCCCTTTCTGGTTCTGTTTCACTGAAAGGGGCACCATTAATCCTCCTTTCCCTTTCTGGTTCTGTTTCACTGGAAGGGGCACCATTAATCCTCCTTTCCCTTTCTGGTTCTGTTTCACTGGAAGGGGCACCATTAATCCTCCTTTCCCTTTCTGGTTCTGTTTCACCTTAATCCTCCCTTAATCCTCCTTTCCTTTCTGGTTCGTATCACTGAAGGGCACCATTAATCCTCCTTTCCCTTTCTGGTTCTATCTCGCCGCAGGCACTCTATTAATCCTCCTATCCCTTTACTGGTTTTTTTCACTGGAAGGGGCACCATTAATCCTCCTCTCCCTTTCCCTTTTCTGGTTCTGTTTCACTGAAAGGGGGCACCATTAATCCACCTCCTCTCTCCTATTTATTCTTCCCCTTTCTGGTTCTGTTTCACTGAAAAGGGCACCAATTAATCCTCCTCACTTTTCCCTTTTCTGTGTTCTGTTTCACTGGAAGAGGCAACCCTTTAATTCCCCCCTTTCCCTTTCTGGTTCTGTTTCCACTGTAAGGGGCACCATTAATCCTCCTTTCTTCTTTCTGGTTTCTGGTTTCACTGGAAGGGCACCATTATCCATCCTTTCCCTTTCTTTTTACTGGTCTGTTCATCTGAAGGGGGCAACATTAATCCTTCTTTCCCTTTCTGTTTCACTGAAAGGGGGCACCATTAATCCTCCTATCCCTTTCTGGTTCTGTTTCACTGGAAGGGGCACCATTAATCCTTCTTTCCCTTTCTGGTTCTGTTTCACTGGAAGGGGGCAACATTAATCCTTCTTTCCCTTTCTGTTTCACTGAAAGGGGGCACCATTAATCCTCCTATCCCTTTCTGGTTCTGTTTCACTGGAAGGGGCACCATTAATCCTTCTTTCCCTTTCTGGTTCTGTTTCACTGAAAGGGGCATCATTAATCCTCCTTTCCCTTTCTGGTTCTATCTCGCCGCAGGGGGCACCATTAATCCTCCTTTCCCTTTCTGGTTCTGTTTCACTGAAAGGGGGCACCATTAATCCTCCTTTCCCTTTCTGGTTCTGTTTCACCTGGAAGGGCCACCAGTAATCCTCCTTTCCCTTTCTGGTGTCTGTTTCAACTGAAAGGGGCACCATTGAATCCTCCTTTCCCTTTCTGGTTCTGTTTCACTGGCAGGGGCAAACCTTATCCCCCTTTTCCCTTTCTGGTTCTGTTTCAACTGAAAGGGGCACCAATAAATCCTCCTTTCCGTTTCTGGTTCTGTTTCACTGTGTAGGTAAGGTTTTCTTTTTGCGAATTCTTTGCTATATAAGATCTTGTAGATATTATTTTCCAGTAATACGATTTGTAATTATTTTCCAGTATATGTTCATTTATGATTCATTTTGCTATTATTTGTATGTGTTATAGTATCTATTTGGTTTGATCCTCATTTAGCTATGAAGGAGATAAGAAATGTTTATAACAGAAAAAGTGTATTTATTTCGCAAAAATAAAATATAGTTTTTAATATTGTAACTTATTATGTTTCAGCACTGTACGATGTTATAGGGACCGACACTCCTCACTCTCACAAACGCAGTGTTAAAGGGCCGAAACTCTACATGTCCGTATGCTGGATTACAGGGGTCAGACAACTTGCACACGCGCCATATGCAGGATCACAGGGCCGTGTCAGCACACTTGGATATGTCTGGATCACAGGGAATCACCACTGCTTAAGCCAACAGCTGGATCACAGGGGTCACGACACTTTGCACGCTATGTCAGTACTTCCAATAAAGAAGAATACACACACAAAAAAAGGCCTTTTTGGAATAAGAAACGGAAACTGAGATTCTTTCACTTTTTCTATGTTCCATTTTATCAAAAACACGAGAGTCGGTACTTACAGAGTTGCAGGGTATTCGTGAGTGAGGCCCATCGTTTAGGCTTAACTTTCCAAATCAGCTTGGAACATACCCCTAGGCATTCTTAGCAACAACTTAAACAAGTAAACTACCTTGAGAGGGTGAGGTCAGGTTTCGTGATTTCCGATTACCATATTTCATTTCCAAAAATATGGGAAAATAGACCTTAATCCACCGACACACTGGAAGGGGCACCATTAATCCTCCTTTCCCTTTCTGGTTCTATCTCGATGCAGGGGGCACCATTTATCCATCTTTCTCTTTCTGGTTCTGTTTCACTGGAAGGGGGCACCATTTATCCATCTTTCTCTTTCTGGTTCTGTTTCACTGGAAGGGGCACCATTAATCCTCCTTTCCCTTTCTGGTTCTATCTCGCCGCAGGGGGCACCATTAATCCTCCTTTCCCTCTATGGTTCTATCTCGCCACAGGGGGCACCATTTATCCTCCTTTCCCTTTCTGGTTCTGTTTCACTGGAAGGGGGCACCATTAATCCTCCTTTCCCTTTCTGGTTCTATCTCGCCGCAGGGGGCACCATTAATCCTCCTTTCCCTTTCTGGTTCTGTTTCACTGAAAGGGGGCACCATTAATCCTCCTTTCCCATTCTGGTTCTATCTCGCCGCAGGGGACACCATTAATCCTCCTTTCCCTTTCTGGTTCTGTTTCACTGAAAGGGGGCACCATTAACCCTCCTTTCCCTTTCTGGTTCTGTTTCACTGAAAGGGGGCACCATTAATCCTCCTTTCCCTTTCTGGTTTTGTTTCACTGGAAGGGGGCACCATTAATCCTCCTTTCCCTTTCTGGTTCTGTTTCACTGAAAGGGACACCATTAATCCTCCTTTCCCTTTCTGGTTCTGTTTCACTGAAAGGGGGCACCATTAACCCTCCTTTCCCTTTCTGGTTCTGTTTCACATGAAAGGGGCCACCATTAATCCTCCTTTCCCATCTTCTGGGTTCTTTTTTTCACTGGAATGGGGGCACCCTTATCCCCCTTTCCTTTCTGGTTCTGTTTTCACTGAAAGGGGCACCATTAATACCTCCCTTTCCCATCTGGTTTCTGGTTTCACTGTGTAGTAGGTTTCTTTTTAATTCTTTGCTTATAAGACGTAGATATTATTTCAGTAATACGGATTTGTATTATTTTCGCCAGTATAAAGTTCATTTATGATTCATTTGCTATTAATTTGTATTGTTATGTATCTATGTTGATCCATCATTAGCTTATGAAGAGATAAGAAATGTTTATACAGAAAAAGTTGTAATTTTATTTCGCAAAAATAAATATATGTTTAATATTGTAAATTATTATTTTCAGTATCAGCACTGTAACGATGTGTAATAAGGACCACACCTCCTCACTTCTCACACGCTGTTTTAAAGGGCCGATACTCTACATGTCCTATGCTGATTACAGGGGTCAGACACTTGCACACTCGGCGCCCCATATGCAGGATCACAGGGGCCTGTCAGCACACTTGGATATGCTGGATCACAGGGGAGTCACCACTGCTTAAGCCAACAAGCTGGATCACAGGGGTCACGACACTGCACGCTATGTCGAGTACTTCCATAAAGAAGAATACACACACAAAAAAAGGCTGGAATAAGAAAACGGAAACTGAGATTCCTTTCACTTTTTCTATGTTCCATTTTATCAAAAACACGAGAGTCGGTACTTACAGAGTTGCAGGGTATTCGTGAGTGAGGCCCATCGTTTAGGCTTAACTTTCCAAATCAGCTTGGAACATACCCCCAGGCATTCCTAGAAACAACTTAAACAAGTAAACTACCTTGAGAGGGTGAGGTCAGGTTTCGTGATTTCCGATTACCATATTTCATTTCCAAAAATATGGGAAAATAGACCTTAATCCACCGACACACTGGAAGGGGCACCATTAATCCTCCTTTCCCTTTCTGGTTCTATCTCGATGCAGGGGGCACCATTTATCCATCTTTCTCTTTCTGGTTCTGTTTCACTGGAAGGGGGCACCATTTATCCATCTTTCTCTTTCTGGTTCTGTTTCACTGGAAGGGGCACCATTAATCCTCCTGGGGCCTTTCCCTTTCTGGTTCTATCCTCGCCGCAGGGGGCACCATTAATCCCCTGCCTTTCCCCTC
>NW_028234414.1:2084056-2088005 GCF_977035675.1 Penaeus japonicus | reverse complement strand
TAATCTATCCTCCATAAATGCAATATCAATCAATCCTTTTTTTTTCACATCCATTTTTTTTTTTTCTTCTTCTTCTTCTTCTTCTTCTTCTAGAGGAACGAATGGAGACTCGAGGGAAAAGGACGACACGTTAATATTTTTTTTTTTTTTTTTATTTTTTTTTTTTTTTTTTTTTTTTTTTTTTTATTTTTATATTTATTTTTTTTTTTATTTTTTTTTATTTTTTTTGCGGAAATGAGGGATTTTGGATCGAGAGCAGCACGGTATCTTATGTCAAATGCTTGCGGCCGGATTATGTCCGTAAGTATAAGTTACGGACATAATAAGTTACGGCTGCTTATTGCATTTTTGATAACGGTGTTTGTCATCGAAAGTTTTTGATTTTTAATGATCATAACACTGATGATAATGATGATGATGATAATGGTGATGATGATAATGATGATGATGATAATGGTGATGATGATAATGATGATGATGATTATGATAATAATAATGATTATTTTCAATAACGGTGTTGGTCATCGAAAGTTTTTGATTTTTAATGATCATAACACTGATGATAATGATGATGATGATAATGGTGATGATGATAATGATGATGATGATAATGGTGATGATGATAATGATGATGATGTTTATGATAATAATAATGATTATGATGATAATAATTTGGCAGTAATAATTATAATGGTGATAATAATAATGACAATAATAATGATAATGATGATAATAATAACGATGGTAATAATAACGATAATGATCATAATAACTATAATGAAAATGATTTAATGATTGTAATAGAAATGATATTGCCAGTCATAATAATGATGATAATAATAACAGCGATAGTATTCATAATAACATCATTAATGATAATGATAACGATAATAATGCTAATAGTGATGTAAATGATGATAAAAATGTTTATTATCATAATGATAGTAATAAAGATGTTGATGCTAGTAATAATGGTGTTAAAAAATGATGATAATGATAATAATGATAATGTATATAAGAATAATGATAATGACAACAATAATAATATTAGTAATAATGAAAATTATATTAATGATCAGTGATGATAACAGTCATAATAACAATATTAACAATAATGATTATATTTGCAACGATAATGATGATAATAATGATAGTAATAATGATAATGATTATAATAATGATAGTAATAATAATAATGATAGCAATAATAGTGATGATAATAATATATGATAATAATAATAATATATGATAATATATAATGCTAATAATAATAATGACAATAATAATAATGATAATAATAATAATAATAATAATAATAATGATAAATATGTTAACGATGACAAAAAGGATGACGATAATGTTAATGATAATTACAATAGTAGTAATAAAAATTACAATTCTGATAAAAACAATGATAATGACAATAACGGTAACAAAAAATCCAATGATAATAACAACCAATTAACCGAAAAATAATAATAATTATAACAGAATCATTAGAATCACTAGAATCACTAAAATCATTAGAATAATTAGAATCACTAGAATCACTAGAATCATTATAATCACTAAATCATTAGAATCACTAGAATCATTAGAATCACTAAATCATTAGAATCACTAGAATCATTAGAATCACTAGAATCATTAGAATCACTAAATCATTAGAATCACTAGAATCACTAGAATCATTAGAATCACTAGAATCATTACAATCACCAGAATCATTACAATCACCAGAATCATTAGAATCACCAGAATCATTAGAATCACTAGAATCATTACAATCACCAGAATCATTAGAATCACCAGAATCATTAGAATCACCAGAATCATTAGAATCACCAGAATCATTAGAATCACCAGAATCATTAGAATCACCAGAATCATTAGAATCACCAGAATCATTAGAATCACTAGAATCATTAGAATAATTAGAATCATTAGAATCACTAGAATCATTACAATCACCAGAATCATTAGAATCACCAGAATCATTAGAATCACCAGAATCATTAGAATCACCAGAATCATTAGAATCACTAGAATCATTACAATCACCAGAATCATTAGAATCACTAGAATCATTAGAATCACTAGAATCATTAGAATCACCAGAATCATTAGAATCACTAGAATCATTAGAATCACCAGAATCATTAGAATCACCAGAAATCACCTTAGAATCCACCAGAAATTCAAATAGAATCACCAGAATCATTAGAATCACTAGAATCATTAGAATCACCAGAATCATTAGAATCACCAGAATCATTAGAATCACTAGAATCATTAGAATCACCAGAATCATTAGAATCACCAGAATCATTAGAATCACCAGAATCATTAGAATCACCAGAATCATTAGAATCACCAGAATCATTAGAATCACTAGAATCATTACAATCACCAGAATCATTAGAATCACTAGAATCATTAGAATCACTAGAATCATTAGAATCACCAGAATCATTAGAATCACCAGAATCATTAGAATCACCAGAATCATTAGAATCACCACCAGAATCATTAGAATCACCAGAATCATTAGAATCACCAGAATCATTAGAATCACCAGAATCAACAGACCGGACCATATCCACAGCTGAGAGACCAGTCACGGGAAAGAACCACTCTGACGGAACCAACACGGGAAAGAACCACTCTGACGGAACCAACACGGGAAAGAACCACTCTGACGGAACCAACACGGGAAAGAACCACTCTGACGGAACCAACACGGGAAATGGCGAAGAACCGATCACGGATGTTAGCTCTGGTGCCAAACGCTTTGGGCCCAAGATTAAGAATAGACTTGCTTTTTGGAGGGACGTGTCTTATGTCTTAGGTGGGATGCTGGTTGTCCTTCTCGTGGTGTTAGGTGCCACCTGCGTCTACATGTTGCGTTTGAACGATAGACGTAGAGGTGTGTTATTGTGTGTTGATTTTAGTGTCTGATTTATTTGCTGGTGGGAGGATGTAGTTCTTTTGTTTGTTTTTTTTATTATATTATATTTTATTTTATTATTATTATTATTATTATTATTATTATTATCATCGTTATAATACTTATATAAATATATATATATATATAAATATAATATAGATATATAATATATAAGTATATAGTATATATATATACATACAACTACATACATAAATATAATATAAGATAAAAATAGATATATATGTATATATATATATATAGTTATATATAGATATCATACATACCTCATACATAACTACTACATATATATATATATATATATATAAATTTATATAAATATATATATATATATAATAATATATACAGACATACATACAGACATAAAGATATATATAAATATAATATATATATATATATCTATATATATTTTTTTATTTAGTTAAGATTCTTTGATATATATTCTATTCATTCCTTGTACGTACACCCACACCCACACAAAAAAAACATTTACAAAAAAAAAAATAATAAGCTAAAAAAATAAAATAAGTGTGTGTACGGCTTCAGTATGAATCATTTGGATTATAATTTGGATTATATTATTTCAGCTGTTGTTACGCCAAAGAAATCTGATAGGCCTGAAGATGACGTTTATGACGAGTGGAACCCAAACTGGAGGCAAACAGAAGATTCAGAGCATAACAGTGAAAATAGCACATACGGGGAGTAGGTAGTCTTGGGTGACTGACACTTCCTGGTGAGAAGACCAGTGGGTGATGTCATTCCTTGCTTTTATCTCTCTCTCTCTCTCTCTCTCTCTCTCTCTCTCTCTCTCTCTCTCTCTCTCTCTCTCTCTCTCTCGCTCACATTCTCTCCTTCTTTCTCATCTCCTCCTCACTCACATCTCTTTCTCCTCTCTCTCTCTCTCGTCTCTCTCCTCCCCACCTTCGCTCTCTCACTCTCTCGCTCTCTTTCGCTCTCTCTCTCTCTCTCTCATTCTCATCT
>NW_028234414.1:2069056-2076556 GCF_977035675.1 Penaeus japonicus | reverse complement strand
ACACTGATTAGTGGTGGCTCATGGGTGGGTGGTTGGGGGAGGATGGATGGGGCGGGTTCTTCACCTGTGGTGGGGGGTTGGGTCGATCAGCCCGATTAGGTGAGGCTCAGGTTTTTGGGGGTGGGAGGTAGGCGGGGGGAGCGGGGTTCTTCCACCTGGGTGGGGGGGGGGTGGGGGGGGGGGTTGGGGGGGGGGGGGTGGGGGGGGGGTGTGGGGTTGGGGGGGTGGGGGGGGTTGGGGAGGGTGGGGGGGTTGGGGGGGGGGGGGGGGGGAGGTGGGGGGGTGGGGGGGTTGGGGGGGTAGGGGGGGGGGGGGGGGTGGTTGGGAGTGGGGGGTGGGGGGTTGGGGGGAGGGGGGGTGGGGGGGGGGGGGGGGGGGGGGGGGGCGGGGGGGGGGGGGGGGGGGGTGGTGGGGGGGGGGGTAGGTGTGTGTGTGGGGGTGGTTGGTTGTGGGTGTGGGGGTGGGGCGGTGGTGGGTGTGGGGTGTGTGGTGTTTGGGGGAGGGGGGGGAGGTGGGGGGGGGGGGGTGGGTGAGGGGGTGGGCTGGGTAGGGGGGGGGTGGTTTGGGTGGGGGGGGGTGTGTGGGTGGGGTGGGTGTGGTGGGTGGGGGGGGGGTGAGGGGTGTTGGGGGGTGGTGGGGTGTGGGGGGGGGTGGTGCTGTGTGGGGGGGGGGGGTGGGTGGGTGTGTGTGGTTGGGTTGGGGTGGGTGGATTTGTGTTGTTGGTGGTTGGTGTTGTGGAGCTGGTTTTTGTGTGGTGTTTTTCGTTTTTTTCGTTTTTTTTTTGAGGTGTTTTGTTTTTGGCTATCAGCTGAATAGAAGTGGCTCAGGAGCATCAAACTCATAGTCAGTAGCTGTGGTGGTGGGTTGTGTTGGTGGTAGGGATGGCTTTGTGTGGGGGGGGGGGGTGGGGGGGGTGTGGCGTCGGGTCCGGGGGTTCATTCCTTCCACCTCCTGGGTGGGGGGGGGGGGGGGGGGCGACAGCTGATTGAGTGGCCTTCAGGGGGTGGGTTGGGGGGTTTCTGGGGCGTGTTTCTTTCTTCCCTTCCTTTCTTTCTTTCTTCTTCTTCTTCCACCATTGTGGTGGGGGGCTATCAGGCTGATTAGTGTGGCTCATCCGGGTGGGCATTGGGTGGTTTTGGGGGGGTGGGGGGGGGGGATGCGGTGGCGGGTTTTTCTTCCTTCTTTTCTTCTTCTTTTTCTTTCTTTCTTTCTTCTTCTCTTTCTTTCTTTCTTTCTTCTTCCACCTGGGGAGGATCACTGATTGGTGGTGGGGCTGAGAGTGGTTGGTTTGGGGGTTGGGGTTGAGGGGTGGGGTGGGGTGGGGGGTGGGGGGGGGGTGGTGGGGTTCGGGGGGGGGGGGGGGGGGGGGGGGGGGGGGTGGGGGTTGGGGGGGGGGGGTGGGGGGGGGGGGGGGGGGGGGGGGGGTGGGGGGGGGGGGGGTGCGGGGGGGGGGGTTGGGGGGGGGGGGGTGGGGGGGGGTGGGGGGGGTGGGGGGGGGGGGGGGGGTGGTTGGGGGGGGGGGGGGGGGGGAGGTGGTGAGGGGGGGGGGGGGGGGGGGGGGGGGGGGGGGGTTGGGGGTGGGGGGGTGGGGGGGGGGGGGGGGGGGGGGGGGGGGGGGGGGGGTGTTGTTTGTGTTGGGGGGGTTGGTGGGGGGGGGGGGGGGGGGGGGGTTGGGTGTGTGGGGGGGGGGGGAGGGGGGGGGTGGGGGGGGGGGGGTGTGGGTGGGGAGCGGCGCGGCCGGGGGGCCCGGGGGGGGCGTCGGGGCCGGGGTGCGGCGGGCTGGGGCGGCGAGGGGGGGGGGCGATGGCTGCGGCTGGGGTGAGCGCGGGGATTCTTATCTTTAATAATTTTTTTTTTCTTAATTTTTATATTTTTTTTTCTTTCGTTTTTATATTTTGTATTTCCTTTTAATTTAATTTTTTTTTTTTTGATTCTTTTTGTCTAGTTAATGTTGTTATTTTTTTAGATTAATTTCTTAGTTTACTTACTTAGGTTTTTTCTTTATGTTCTTTTTACTTAAATTGATTCCTTTGAGTTGTCTTTTTTTTTTAAATATATTTTTATTATTTTTTATTATTTTTTTCTTTTTTTTTTTTTCCTCCTTCCCCCTTCAACGATCTTAGGGGGAGGGATAGCTGATTATTGTGGCTCTGAGGAGGGTGGGGTTGGGGGGTCTGGGTGGGCGGGGTGGGGTGGGGGGTGGGTGTGGCTGGGGGAGGCGGGGTTATCTTTCTCTCTCATCTTCACTTCTTCTCTTCTTCATTCTTCCGATTTGTTCTTTCTTCTTCTTTTTCTTTCTTTCTCTTCCTCTTCTCTCTTCCTTCCACCTGGGGGAGGGATCAGCTGATTAGTGTGGCTCAGGGGTTGGTTGGGGGGGAGGAAGAGGATAATAATGGATATAAGGAAATGGTTACTAAAAGGGTTATGAATACGCGTTGGATCTACATGAGAATGTATAGAATTAGGGGTATAGATGTGTGTGTGTGTTTTTGTGTTTGTGTATGTACATGTGTCTGTACATGTGTCTGTGTTTGTGCCTTTGCGTGAATACGTATGTTTACGATCGTGACTTACAATCTCTCCATTCCACCCGACAAAAAAAAAAAAAAAAAAATTAAAAATAAATAAAATAAAATAAAAAAATGAAAAATAAAAAAATAAAAAATAAATAAATAAATAAATAAATAGATAATACACTTACTGTCCACAGTCGCTCTGAAATAGATGTATACTGCCTCGGCGACAGCTACGACCAGAATGATGATCAGAACGACCCACAGCGCCGTCTTGGCATCCGAGCTGTCGTCTTGAGGGGCTGGAGTGCAAGAAGGCCATAAAGGCCCAATCATTAATGGGAGCTAAATAGTGGGGGGGTGGGGGGCGGGGGGAGGAGGTAAGATTGAATTTTGCTTGTGTATGTGTTGATATATGTTCGTATTTATGTGTCTTTGTATGTATCTATGTGTGTGTGAATGTATGAATACACTGTGTATATGTGTATGGATATATATGTGTATATATGTATAAATATATATATATATATATAAATTAATATATATATATATATCTATATCTATATATATATATATTATCTATATATTGTATATAAATATTCTATCAATATATAAACGTATAAAATATATAATATATATAAATAAATATATATATATATGTAATAATATGTTATATATATATGTAATAATATATAAAAAACTATATATATAAATAAATATATAAATCTATATATATAAATATAAATATTATTTGATTTGTGGTGTTATTTGTGTTTGTGGTGTCCTGTGGATAATAAGTATTTAACTGCCTATATGTATGTTAAATACATCCATAAATACATAATCTATAAAATTAGAATAAAAATATAACTATACAAAATCAAAAATATATATATAACTAAAAATATAAATACGTATCTTATACATCTAAAAATAAAAATAATTTAAATATAATATATCTCTCATAAATTATATAAATATCTTATTACATATACATACATAATATACAAACATCTATGCAACATAAAACAATCTATATAAATATAAATATATAAATATATATATATAAATATATACATAAATCATCCCAAATATATATAAATACTAATATATATAAATCTATAAATAATATATATATATCAATAAAAAATGTGAGGTGTGTGTGTGTTTATAGTGTGTGTGTGGTGTTGATTTGTGTGGTGTGTGTGGTTGTGTGTGAGTGATTGATAGATGAGTAGAATAAATCAACCACTAAAGATATTCAACCCCAACACATTAACATTCTAAATAATGATAGAACAAAAATAAAATAACTATAAAAAAAAAAGAATAACGAAAAAAAAAAGTGAAAACAAAAATCAAAAGATCAAAAAAAAAAAAAAAGAAAAAGAAAAAGAAAAGAGAAGCAAAATAAACAAAACAAAGATAAGGAACAAGCCAAAAATAAACAATAAAAATGAGAATCCAAATTCTCACTAAAACTTACGAATGGCGAATATGTAGGGGCTAGTACACACATTCCAAAGGATGGAGCTGTTACTGGTTACATTAAGCTTCTTTATTGGGTCGTAGCCAAAGGTGGTTGTTGATAAGGTGCCGGTGATTCTTCCAGCTTGTCTCTGTTAGAAGAGGAATGGAATTTACGTTATCTGCTTATGTTATTTTGTTTGCGTTACATTGCTTAGCTTACTCATCTATCTAGATTTAGGTTAATCTTATTCACGTATTCGTTGATTCGTTATTTTTGGGATGGTGTTTCATTTGAGCGATTTTTTTTTTTTTTTTTTTTTTACTTTTTTTTTTTAATGTAGGCCTATTGTGTACGGCTATCCAGAGGGAACAGTGCCTTGGGTACTCGAAAAACAGAGACTGAATTAAGTTAAAGTATAAAAGCATAAACTAGTTGAGAATATGATAGAACATTTAAGAAAATGCTCTTACATACTACATACTAAAGTGTTACGAAACCATTCTCGTGTTTATTTCATCATTACATTCGTAAGGCAAAGATAGCAGTATCTAATATGCATATCCACAGAGCATGAGCGGACAAGGAAAACCTTTACCACAAACTTTTTTTTTACGTTGGTTAACATTCGCAACATAAACTATGCCTTTATTAAGATATTCTCACACCCTGACGAAAACAATACATCACCCTAAAGTTTAGGCAGAAAAACAAACAAACTTGTCAATAACTTTCCCTTTAGTAAATCTTTCTTTCTATTAATACAACAGTTACGCTTGGAAGAGGCACCTGCGCTCGAACTCACACACACACACTAAACCAAAAGTAAATTTTTTTTCTCAAAACGTTCAGAACAATATTGATGAGCAGATCTTTCTCTCCATTTGCCTGTTCCTCTTTCTCTGTCTCTGTGTCTCTATCTCTTATCTGTCTGTTTATCTATCTGTCTGGATGTCGTGTAGGCTGATAAGTAGACAGGGATAAGTAGACAGGTATGGAGAGATTACTTTATATATATAAATATATATATATATATATATATATATATATATATATATATATATATATGTGTGTGTGTGTGTGTGTGTGTGTGTGTGTGTGTGCGTGTGTGTGTATAGTCACACTGGACGACAATACTCAACCTATAAGTGACATAAAGTGGTGTAGTTTCATCCATGGAAAAAAGTGGAATGTCAGGAACTTACGTCAATAGCCACTAACATAACGGTTGTTCTCTGGAGATGTGGACGAAAGTGGAATAAAGGAAGGTGGGGGGGGGGGTGGAAGGGAGGGGAAGGTGACGCAAATGAGAAGTTTGGTGAAACAGAGGATTGTGATGAATAACTGTTAAGTTTCGGGCATTAAAAAAAAAAAGAGAAAAAAAGGGGGGTGGGGGGATGAAATCAGCACCACATGATGTTGAGAATAGTTTATCACGCTTGGATATTATATGATATTATATGATATTATTATATCATGTTGACACAAATGTAGAGTTTTAGGGAGAAGGTATGGGTGTGGGGGGGGGTTGTGTCACCAGGGATTGGTCGTTCTTTTGGAAGGACACTGCATGAAATTAATGTTAAAATCTAAGTTCATTTACAACAACATATACCATAAAACCACAAACACACAAACACACAAACACTCCAACACACCCTCACACATTACACTCCCACACACACACACCACACACACACACACCCACACACACACATATATAATTATATAATAAAAAAATATATCTAAAATATAAATTCAATCTATATAAAATAAAAATAAAAAATCACACCCACCACACACACACACGCACACACACACAAGTTACAGACACATAAATATACTCAATATAATATCAATCATAAAAAAAAAAAAAAATATATATCATATATAAAATACACACGACACACACACACACACATCACATATAAAAATATAAATATATAAATATATAAACAATAAAATAAATATATAAATTAAATATCTATCCAAAAAAATATATCTAAGACAATATCTATCATCATAAATATAATATATATTGATACGATAAATCTAAATCACTAAACTAACAAAAAAACAAATTCATAAAAACATAAAACAAACATTCAATACCACCAAAACCATGATTGACTAAACAAATATGTTAAATTACGGTCACCAGGTACACAGAAGATTGTAACTTTCCACTGTCCACCCAATATACCAAAAATGTAACGTTCCAACATGATTTAGAAGTTACCAGTCCACTCATTAAAAACCATAGACACGCAAAATACAAGCGAGCCTTCATATACCACGTTATCTCGAACGCCCAATGTATGTAAGTATAATTATGTAATTTGTAAAATATGCCAACCTAACAACCTATGCACCCTCGCAAACACACACACAGACCCACGCACTGTACGCCACGCACGCACATACACACACATCACACACATCATAGTCCTCTCCTCTACTCCACATACCCCTCACTCTCTTACTACCTCCCTCTCCCTCTCCTCTCACCTTCTCTCTTCCCCACTCCCTCCACCACACTCCTCTCTCCCTCTCTCTCCTCCCCACCATCTCCTCTTCTCCTCTACCAACTAAAAAATATCATAAAACAAAAAATATCAAAAATAAATACTGAGAGATATTGGTTGTTTGTGAGTGTGTTTGTGTTTGTGGTGACATGTATAGGTTACATTTTTATTTAAATAAGTACACTATATAAAAATATAAATATATATATATAAAAAAACATAAAAAATAAATAAATAAAATAAATTATATATGATACTGTTGTGTTGTTGATTGTGAGTGTGTGAGTGTGGTTCTTGATAACCATTTTTCATATCATAACACATAGACGGATAGCTAGATACATAGTGCATGTTACACATTACATTTTACAATACCCTCACGCGGACATTCAACACAGTTACAAGCAAGATAAAAAAAAGACTACAAGAAAAAGTATAATTAAAGAATGCAACAGAAGGTAACAGGAGGTAACGCTTGACGTCATTAGCCGTGGTTCCCCGTGACCGTTGACGTAAACAGTGTTTCGTTTTCGAAATTTCGGATCGAGTAACTTGCACGGTACAAATTTTCCAAACATAATTAACCATTACTTATTTTAGAAGGGCTTTATTATTCCATGTAACGCTTCGTCCAAATTGAATAGATTCTTGAATAATATATACTCAACTAATGATACATCATGTTGATTCATACAGCCGGTCATAGTTTACGGAAATATAAGGAACATAGACATTACAAATTAATGGACTGATAAGTAAATTAAAAATTTTAATAAACGTCTTCTGTATAAATATGATCAACGTTCAGGATATAAATTACCCAATACTGACAACTCCATCCTGTGCATATGGTATGCTAGTATCTCCTAATTGGGGAAAACCTATGACCTTGGACCTGATTTAAAGTTATTATTTATCATGAGGCTGAACAGGATGATGATGGGGGGGGGGGGTGTCCCATCAAACCGAAATTGATATTAGAAAAAAAAAATAA
>NW_028234414.1:2054056-2059056 GCF_977035675.1 Penaeus japonicus | reverse complement strand
TCTCCATTTCAATAAATTTATCCCATCCTTTCTACCCTCACCTTCCTTCTTAATTTCTCTAACGCCTCTCTTCTCGGGGGGAGGGGGAAGGGGGGAGGATAAAGGAGGGGGAGGGAGAGAGGAGGACTCAGGGATGTGAAGTTGGGGCTGGAGGCGGGAGGGAGAGGGAGCTGGGATGGGTGTGGGGGGGATGGTTTGGAGGGGGTAAGCGGGGAGAGGAGCGTTGGGGGGGGAGGGAGAGGAGCTGGGATGGGTGTGGTTGGGGGGGCGGAGGGGTGAGGCGAGAGGGGAGAGGAGCTGGGGATTGATTTGGGGGGAAGAGGGGGAGGGCGAGGAGTATGAGGAAATTATTTATATTTGTTATTTTTCTCATATCTTCTTCATTTATTTTTAATTTTTTATTATTGTTATTTCTCTCTCATTATATAATTTTTTTCTTTTTCTTTCTCTTCTATTTAATTTTATTTTTTTCTTTTATTCTCTTCTTTATTAAAATCATATTTATATATTACGCACTCAAACTTACTATAGAGTTCACACACCTTTATAATTCCCCCCCACCCCCCCCCCCCCCCCCTCCTTCATCAATCTATCCCCACCCCCCACATTTCTTGAGTTGGTTTGAGGGGGGGAGGGGAGAGGGAGAGGAGGATGTGGTTGGGAGGGGGAGGGAGAGGAGCTGGGATGGGTTGGGGGGGAGGGGGAGGGGGAGGGAGAGGAGCTGGGATGGGGTTGGGGGGGAGGGGGAGGGAGAGGAGCTGGGATGGGTTGGGGGGGAGGGGGAGGGAGAGGAGCTGGGATGGGATGGGTTGGGGGGGAGGGGGAGGGAGAGGAGCTGGGATGGGGTTGGGGGGAGGGGGAGGGAGAGGGAGAGGAGCTGGGATGGGGTTGGGGGGGGGGGGGGGGAGGGGCCAGGGAGAGGAGGCTGGGATGGGGTCGGTGGGGGGATGGGGGAGTGAGGGAGGGGGAGATGAGGATGGGGTTGGGGTGGGGAGGGAGTGTCGGGGGGGGAGGGAGGGAGGGAGGGGTGTATCTGAACTCGGATTCCTAAGAATGGCGTAGGAATTGGACAGCGAAACCCCTCGGGCCACAAATCATTACGTCCAGATGACCAGAAATTACCTTTCCAAACTTTCTGGATTGAATTCTGGAAGTTTAATGGCAAACTCCATCAGCGCAGCAAGCAAGTTTGTTCACGGATAAAAGTGTTCCACTCAAGCTACAATTCGTTTTTGGAAAAGATGATCAGGCCTAATCCCTAGAGGAGGTGGAACACTGAGCTTTATGGCGTGATGTCTGAAGGGTGTTTTTCCTAATCAGGGGATGATGAGCCTCTTAGCAACAGAGCGAAATGTGTGATGTGTTAAATGAATATTTTTCTTCTTAACGTGCCACTTACTCGTGTATTATTATTATTGTTGTTGTTAAGTTGTGTACTTTATATGAACTGAATAATTTTCGCTTTTCAATTTCAATAATCATTATTTTCTTTAATAAACACTATTTTAATATCATGGTTGCATAAACCCCTTCGTAAACAGAGAAACTAAGGAAAAAAAAGAAGCTATGACACACACACACAGCCTATTCGTGTATCTTACCTAAGTATCCCCTTCACTGCTTTGTTTACAAATCGTCCAGCATGAATCTTCACACATATATAGTCTCATTCTAACTATCTATTTCAACCTTCTGATCTAAATCCGCGTGGGTTTTTTTTTTCCAGGAGCAAACCCCGAAGGACTCCGATTCGAGAAACTTATATCGACTCCTTCATTCTCGATATCGTCTCTCCTACGCTGATGACACCCGCTATCAATGCCAGCTGACGTGCTTTCGCTCAGGTATCCACTCATGAGGTCAGATCGGATTCCCTTCTACCTTTAGTCACCTTGACAGTTTCGTCAGCTTGTATTGGGCGGTCAGGTGTGTCAGGCGTCCCTTATTCAGCGGCAGCATATTGGAATATTGTCTCTCTCTATCTATCTATCTATTTCTATCTCTCTGTCTCTCTCTTATTCTCTCTCTCTCTCTCTTATCCTCTCTCTCTCTCTCGTTCTCTCTCTCATTCACTCTCTCTCTCTTATCTTCTTTTCTCTCTCTCTCTCTCTTTTAACCTTTATTTGTTATCATTGTTACATTTCTGGTATATGAGAGATAGTTTGACCGATTGCCCTCATAATTTATTGGCTAAAATTTACATATGAAAATAAATTATCTAAAAGCCAAACCAGCTTGAAATATTAACACATACATCAACATAAATATAGATATAAGCTAAAACTAGAAACTATGGCTATAAAGTACATTACAACTTATAAAATAATTGGTAAAATTCTATTTACAAGAGTTTTAAAACTTTGAACACTATGTACAATGTGTCTAGGCATATAGCTTAAAACAGAATTCCACAGCTATAAAGTCGTATTTTGGGGACATATTTCTTAGTACTGTCTATGGTTGTGCCATGTCCTGCATCGTGGCTGCTCTAGGGCGTCCGGCACTCTCTCCACGGTCCTGGTTGATGTTTTGTTTTGGTACGTTGATATGTATAGGTCTGAAATTGGTATACACTACGTGACTCGGGAGTAATCCGACGGCAGAAACTGGCTCTTCATTATGTCGCGCAGCGCCTGCAAGTGTTGTGCGGGACTTGTTCTTCTTGTATTCTGAACATGACAGTGAGACCTGCCACATCCCTCCGTTGTTGTAGATTCTGAAGTTGTTGTTGTTTAGATTCCCAGGATCTGGATCTTCATTGTTGATTATCTTGATGGCTCCCCCCTGGATTGTATCCTGTCAAGGTGGTCGAGGTGCTTCTTAGCAGCTCCTCCCATGTCAGAGGAGCATACTCCATCACAGACCAGATCTGCGATTTGTAAAGAAGAAAAGAACCTCTCTTCCTCTTACATCAAGAAGCCATGAAATACGTCTCAGGGGACGCAAGTTTCCTTGATGCTTTCCTCACGATGTTTTTTTTTTTCAATGTGTGTGATTTTGAAGGTGAGGAGTTTGTTAGGGTTTTTTTATATGTGGTGAGTAGTCGGTGTTTTTTTATCGTAGGTAACACCAAGTATTTCTATTTCGTCTTCAGGTCGTTTAGAATCAGTAATTTACCATTGAAGTATAGTTTGATGGTGGGTTGGGGGGTTCTAGTAACTACCATGAGGTGGGTCTTGTTTGGTGCAAACTTGACCTGCCACCTGTGACCCCAGGTTAGGATGTTCTTCAGTTTAGTATTTATGTGTGTTGCTGTCATTTCCTCATCTTCGGCATTGTAGGTAACTGACAGTGTGATGTCGTCAGCAAACGCTTGTCTCAGGCACTAGAAGCAGCAAGTCATTTATAGATACATTCCACATGAGGGGTCCCAGAATACTGCGCTGTGGTAGCATGTTGTGTTGATTTCTTACTTTTCAAGACGACACTCAGGTACCTATTGGTAAGATAGTCAGTGAAAAGGTTGAGAAGTGTCCAACCACACCAATGCCACATAATTTCTCAATCAAGGCATCATGCCACACTCGATCGAAGGTCCCCTCGATATCCAGAGTCATCACAGCAGTGCATTGGTTATGGTCAAGGGCAGTGCTCCAGGCAGAAGACGTGAGCAGATGGAGATCAGCAGCTGAGTGGTTTCTCCTGAATCCAAACTGTCGGGAGCACATCAGTGAGTGTTTGTTGAGATGTCCTGTTAGGTGTGAACCAATTATTTTCTCAAGAACTTTGCTGACAGCAGAGAGTAGTGCTACAGGACGATAATTTTTGGTTTCTATGCTCTTTATTTCCTTTCTTGTGCATGGGCACGATGTTGCTGACCTTCCATTTGCGATGGTCATTTTTTGCTGTTGTAATGAAAATTACTCATAACACAACCCTCCGAAGGCAAGTGGTTTGGAACAACTGTCTAGCACATCTTTTAAGCTAAGCGTGGACCTTATTTCGTCTGGACCCACTGCTTTTGTCGTCAATGCAGGTCCTTCAGAATTTTCTTTCGACTTCTGTCTTTGTTGTCTTTATGTTGGTTCATTTTTCCATGTCATTATTGGTAGCATCGGGGATGGTCTCGGCCAGGTTCCTGCCACAGATCATTTCTATCGTGGCAAAGTGATGTGCCAATACCTGTACTTTTTGCTGAGTAGTGAGTGCCATAGTGCCATTTTCTGTGGCCAAGGGTGGAATAGCTCCTTCCCTGATTTCTCCTTGTTTTTGTTTGACAATATTCCACCATTGTTTACCACCAATTTGGCCAGACTTTAGATTATTTTTGGTGTCTTTTTCCCATTGTTGTATGGCCCATTTCTGAATGGATGCCATTTGGGATAGGATATATGGTCAACATGTGGTACGCACTGTCTCTGGATCTCAAGTAGGGTCGCTGTGAACTGTTCCACTTGCTGATCGACATCACCTCTGAGAATGTCCTCCCAGGATATGTGCAGCAAGGTGTTCCTGATCATTCCCCAATCAGCAGATTCCCATTCCCACATAGTATGGCTATAGTGCTCCTCACGAAAAAGTGCAAAAAAAATCATTGTGAGTACGGCAATGTGGTCTGCAGTGCCTACAAAACCAAGTGGGGAGCAGCAAACTGTGTCTTCAGGGAAGTTAGTCACAACTGGATCAAGTGAGGAACCAGAACTATGTGTATCAAAACTAACGTGGTTCTTGAGATCATACAATGCTAACATGTTATCAAAGTTAGCTTGAATGATATGCTGATTGAGATCACCAAATATTATCATATTTTCACAGTGACTGCTCAGTAATAGATTATCAAGGTGGTTTACCAGGAAATCAACAATTAGCGTTCCCTGGGACGGGGGTCTGTAACACCCACAACAAAGGGTACCTCTGCCTTTGCTATCTATCAGTTTCCACAGGATAAGTTCCAAGTTGTCTGGAACAGGGTAATCAACAAATTGAATTGGTGTCGAGTCCTTGGGGCATAGTGCTACTCCGCCTCCATTTGTGTTACGGTCCTTTCTGATCCATGATGA
>NW_028234414.1:1986556-2004056 GCF_977035675.1 Penaeus japonicus | reverse complement strand
CTTCTTTTTCCCTTCCTCCTCCTCCTCCTCCTCCTCCTCTCCTTTTTCCCTCCCTCCTCCTCCTCCTCCTCCTTGTCTTCTTCTTCTTCCCTTCCTCCTCTTCTTCTCCTCTTTCCCTTCCTCCTCCTCCTCCTCTTCTTCTTCTTTTTTTCCCTTCCTCCTACTCCTCCTCTTCTTTTCCTCCCTTCTTCCTCCCCCTCCTCCACTACTCCCCCCCCCCTCCCGCCAATGTCCTCCTCCTCCTCTACCTACCCCCTTCCACCTCCACCTCCTCCTCCCTTCCCTCCCTACCCTCCCCTCCCTCCCTACCTCCCCTCCCCCTCTCTTCCCGTTCCAAGTGCGATGTGATTGTGAATTGCATGATTTTGCATGGCTGCTGCTGGTTGTGCATTGGATGACTGGAGGTGTGGCTGGATGACGGATGCTCTTTCAATCTCCTCCCTAGGCCTCTTTCCGATTACTATGCTGTGCTTACTTTTAGAAAGATGGACGGATATGAATATGTGTATTTATGTGTTTGTGTGTGTATATATATGTATATATTTCTATGTATATATATATATATATATATATATATATATATATGTATATATATATATAATATATATATATATATGCATACATATATATATATATATATATATATATATATATATATATATATATATATATTATATATATATGTATATATATATATTTGGTGTGTGTGTGTGTATGTGTGTTGTGTGTGTATATGCATATATATGTATATACATATATATATATATATATATATATATATATATATATATATATATATAAATATTATATATATACATATATATATATATATATATATATATATATATATATATATATATATAGATAGATAGATAGATAGACAGATAGATAGGCATTATTAGATTACCGTGTTCATTTGCAAAATTATATATATATATATATATATATATATATATATATATATATATATATATATATATATATATATATATACATATACACACATATTGCATATAATTCAAATCATTGTTCTTGAAACTCCTGTCCTTTTCATCCTCACTCGTTTCACCATTATTCATCACCATCATCACTGCTTCATCATCACTCACAAAAATTCCATCCCTGCTATCAACACATTCCTTCATTTCCACCATTTCCCTTTTACATTTATTTCATCACTTTCAATTCTATCGTTTTCCTGTATTTATTCCTTCATTTCTCTCTTCGTATTGGACCCTCCTCTTAGTCCTAAATTATCAGGGTGTTCTTCCCCCTTCCGTCTCGTCCCCAGGTGTTTAGGATTGGCACTCCGTCTTAGAAGATTTGTGTAAGATCTTAACGGCAGGTGATAAGCAAGGGGTGGGGGGAGGGGAAGGAGGGAGGGAGAGATAGAAGCGATAAGGAAAAGGATCATAATAAAACCGAAGATATAGGAGAGAGGGGGAGGGAGGAGGAAGGGAGGGTGGGTGGGTGGGTGGGTGGGTGAGTGGGAAGGGGGTTGGAAGGAGGGAGGGAGGGAGGGAGGGAGGGAGGGAGGGAAGGAGGGAGGGAGGGAAGGAGGGAGGGAGGATCGACTAGGCAGGGAGGAGGAAGAGGAGGAAGAGTAGGAACAGGAGGGAAGGAGAAGTAACGGGGGGGGGGAAGGAAGGGGAGGGGTAGGAGGAATAAGAACAGGAGAATGGGAGGGACATAAGGAGGAGAAGATGAAAGGAGGTAGAGGGGAGGGAAGATGAACGAGGGGAAAAAGGAGGAAAGAAAGAGGGGAGGAATGGAAGGAAGAAGAAGAAGGAACGAAGGAACAGGTGGAAGGAGAAGCGTAGGATTGGAAGGAGGGAATGGAAACGCAAGAGAACGGAAAAAGGGAGGAAGAGTAAGAGGAAAGAAAGGACGAGAGGAGGAAAGGAAGTGAGAAGAGGAAGATGAGAAGAGAGGAAGAAGCAGAAGGAGGAGGAGGAGGAGGAGGAAGAGGAGGAAGACAGACAGGAGGAGATAGAAGGACATAGCTTCAGGTCTTTCCTATATGAATGAAGAAAGACAGTGAGACAGGCGAGATAAAGAGGGAAGAAGAAGAAGAGGGAAGAAGAAAAAGAAGAGGAAGAACAAGGAAGAGAAGAAGAATGATGATGATTAAGATGAAGATAATGAGATTGATGATGATATGATGATGATAATGATTGGTTGTAGTTATGATGATGAGGAGGGAATTATGAGCAATAATCAGAATAGTGATGATTATCATGATTCTGACAATGATGATGCAATTGTGATGATAATAATGATAAAATTGATGATAACAATGATGATGAGGATGAAAATAATGATAATGATAATAATAACAATGATGATGTCAATAATGATAATATGATAATCATAATATTGATGATAAAAATAGTAATAATGATAAGGGTGATGATGATAATGATAATAATAAGAATAACAATAACAATGATGTAAGAATGATATTAATGATCTTAATAATAATAATAATGATTATGATTATAAAAAGGCTGATGATAATGATAGTGATAATGATGACAATCACAATAGCAACATTAATGAAAATAAGAATAAAATGAAGGTAATGATGATGAAGCTAAAACCAATTCAAATATTAATGATGATGAAGCTAAAACCAATTCAAATATTAATGATGATGAAGCTAAAAGCAATTCAAATATTAATGATATAGAAAGCAATAGTAATGGTAATGTTATTAATACCGCCCCTTGATAAAAAAAATTATGAGAAGAATGGGCGTGAAGATAATCATAATCTTAATAACAGCGATAGACAGATCAAGAGCATTATATAAAACATAAGAATAAAAATAGATAGTTAAGAATATATAAGATAAAAAAAAAATAAGTAGAATAAGATAGAAAATAAGTAACATAAAATAGAAATAGACAAAATTGAATAAAAATAGATGAAATGAAAATAAAGAAGGGTCCATAGTGACCCCTCCCCCCTCCCCCCAAAAAAATTTCTACCCCTTCCATCAACTCTTCATTCTGTACCCCCCCACCCCCTCTGGCACTTCTCCTCCCCCCCCTCCAACCATCCTGTATCTCCCTCCCTAGACACCCCCCCCTCTCCTCCCTCTCCACACACACCAATACCCCATCTAAAGGGGGATGGGGGAGAAGAAGAGGGCAGGTGGTGGGAGGGGGAGGGAGGAATAAGGAAGAAAGGGAGGGGGTGAGGGAGTATGGAAGAGGATAAGAAGCGAGAACGAAGAAGGTAAGGTATGTAGTATGGGAGGGGGAGGGGGAGGGGGAGGGGAAAGGGAGCGCAGGTGCAGCTACGGATCCTATACCATCCATCCCCCCCTTCCCCCCTTCCCCACCCTCCTCTCCATCCTACCAAAATCCTATGACTCGCCTTCCTCTCTCTTCTAATCCTTTCCTTCTCTTTTGTCTTCATCCTCCTCCTCCTCTTCCTCTTCCTTCGCTATCTCCTCTCCTTCCCTTCAGCGAAACCCGTAAACTAAGAACACGAGGGAGAAGAAGACGACTGAGGGAGGGAGGGACTGCCAAGTCGACCCTGGCTATTGTATTTGGTATATATATATATGTGTGTGTGTGTGTGTGTTTGTGTGCGTGTGTATTTGTGTGTGTGTGTGTGTTTGTGTGTTTGTGTGTGTGTGTGTGTGTGTGTATTTGTGTGTCGTGTGCGTGTGTGTGTGTGTGTGTGTGTGTGCGTGCGTGTAATGATGATAACAAAATGGCAAAAACAGTAACAACAATAACAACAACAATAATGACGAAATAGATATGATAATAATAATAAGGATAATGGAAATGAGTAATTGGTAACTATGATAGTCATAATGATGATAATCATAATGATAATGAAACATCACAACATTTCCACTAATCGTTCAGTAATGATCACAAAAATTGCATCACAATTTTAATTAAATTCAATTCAATGTAAATCGAAAACAAACAAAAAATTACAAAAATAATAACCTCATACCACAATTAAATACAATACATCATTACTCAACATTTAGCCAAATCTTGCATAATAAAATAGGAAATTATTCAAGTCCCGATTTGTGAATAATATATTCTTCGTTGACACGTCATCACACGCCCCGATGACACGTAACCAGGTCGGATAAAAGGAAAATAAAATCCTTCGAAATGGGGCGCTGTTGATTTTCCTAATGGGACAATGGCGTTTCCCCACAAAACTTTGCTAATTGACTGGGAAAGCATTTTTTGATTGTCTTGCATTATTGAGTCTGTTTTTCAATTTTTTTTTTCTTTTTTTGGTGGAGGGGGGGGGGGTCTTTTCTCTTGGTCTAGGATGCTGTTTTTTTTCTGTCTGTTTGGTTTTGAAAATATTATTTGTATTTATGTATACATACATACATATTTATATCTATATCTATATATATATATATATATATATATATATATATATATATATATATAATTTTTTATTTTTTCTATTTTTTTCTTTTCTTTCTCTTTTCTTTTCACACATACACACACACACATATATAAACACACATGTGTTGGGGTGGGTGTTGGGGTGTGGCTGTGGGTGGCTGTGGGTGTGTGTTTGGGTGGGTGTTGGGGTCTGGCTGTGGGTGTGTGTTTTGGTGGGTGTTGGGGTGTGGCTGCGGCTGTGTGTTTGGGTGGGTGTTGGGGTGTGGGTGTGGGTGTGTGTTGGGGTGTGGCTGTGGGTGAGTTTTGGGGTGGATGTAGGGGTTTGGGGTGGGTGTGTGTTGGGGTGTGGGTGTGTTGGGGTGTGGGTGTGTTGGGGTGGGTGTTGGGATGTGGGTGTGGGTGTATGTTGGGGTGTGGGTGTGTGTTGGGATGTGGGTGTGTGTTGGGGTGTGGGTTAGGGTATGTGTTGGGGTGTGGTTGTGGGTGGGTGTTGGGGTATGGGTTAGGGTAAGTGTTGGGGTGAGTGTGGGTGTGTTTTAGGGTGGGTGTGGGGGTGGGGTGGGGGGTCGTCTGTTTGTTTGGATTTGTGTGGGTTTGTTTTTTTGAATGTTTGTGAGGGTTTGTTCGTCTGTTTGTGTGGATTTGTGTGTGTTTTTTTTGTGCGGGTTTGTTTTTTGAAGGTTTGTGGGTGTTTGTGTAGGTTTGTTCGTCTGTTTGTGCGGATATGTGTGTATGGGTCGTCTGTTTGTGTGGATATGTGTGTGTGGGTTCGTCTGTTTGTGTGGATATGTGTGTGGGTTTGTCTGTTTGTGTGGATATGTGTGTGGGTTTGTCTGTTTGTGTGGATATGTGTGTGGGTTTGTCTGTTTGTGTGGATATGTGTGTGGGTTTGTCTGTTTGTGTGGATATGTGTGTGGGTTTGTCTGTTTGTGTGGATATGTGTGTGGGTTTGTCTGTTTGTGTGGATATGTGTGTGGGTTTGTCTGTTTGTGCGGATATGTGTGTGGGTTTGTCTGTTTGTGTGGATATGTGTGTGGGTTTGTCTGTTTGTGTGGATATGTGTGTGGGTTTGTCTGTTTGTGTGGATATGTGTGTGGGTTTGTCTGTTTGTGTGGATATGTGTGTGGGTTTGTCTGTTTGTGTGGATATGTGTGTGGGTTTGTCTGTTTGTGTGGATATGTGTGTGGGTTTGTCTGTTTGTGTGGATTCGTCTGTTTTTGTGGATATGTGTGTGTGTGGGTTTGTCTGTTTGTGTGGATTTGTCTGTTTGTGTGGATATGTGTGTGTGTGGGTTCGTCTGTTTGTATGTGTGTGTGGGTTCGTCTGTTTGTATGTGTGTGTGGGTTCGACTAATTGTGTGTGTTTGTGTGAGTTTGGTTGTTTATGTGGGTGTGGTTTTGTGTTTGCTGTTTGTTTGTTGTTCGTTGTGGTGTGTATGTATGTGTGTTTTACGAAAATGTGTGTGTATGTCTGTTCTAAGAAAATGTGCTTGTGTGTGTACGTGTTTCTCGTCTGCTTGTAGGTATGTATGTGTTTTTAGACTTGTATTTTGGAGCCTGAATGTGTACATGATCACTTGGCATTATAAAAACGCAGAATATGCTTCAGACACATACACAAAGAACATTATATTTATGAATCGACTTTGGAGTTACCTGTCATTTCGAAGAAAAGAAACCAATTTTTAGTTCTTTTCACTTCTCTAGAATGACATATAACGTGTTGAGTCCTTTATAGCAAGGGTATTAATTCTTAATAGGGAGAAGAAGAATAGGAGAATCATTGGAAGGAAACAAGAAAATGCGAGGGAATTTGATAGTAAACACGCACACACACACAGACTATAACACGCATAAATGCACACACACACACACACAATCTAACACAAGCATAAACACTCACTCCTCACTACACACTACACCACACACACACACATAAACACAAAACATACACGCACTCCAACAGAAACATAAACACATAAACACACACACGCACACACACAAATACACACAAAAACACACATGCACGCGAACCTGTGTATGTGTGTGCATGCATTAACACATGTGTTATCATTACTACCTTTACAATAAAATAAAAAAAATCGATTTCCCTAAAAAGTGAAAGAAAAGAAAGAAAAGAAAGAAGCAAACAAAAAGATTATCATCACCAAATAACCACGAAAATCACGTTAGGGAATTACGAAGAAAAATCAGGCCAAATAACATCGGAGGATAGAGAGGGAGGGAGGGAGGGAGGGAGAGGGAGGGAGGGAGGGAGGGAAGGAGAGAGAGAGAGAGAGAGAGAGAGAGAGAGAGGGATGGATGGATGGACGGAGGGAGGGAGGGAGGGAAGGAGAGAGAGAGAGAAAGAGAGAGAGAAAGAGAGGGATGGATGGAGGGAGGGAAGGAGAGAGAGAGAGAGAGAGAGAGAGAGAGAGAGAGAGAGAGAGAGAGAGAGAGAGAGAGAGAGAGAGAGAGAGGGAGGGAGGGAAGGAGGGAGGGAGGAAGGGAGAGAGGGAGAGAAGGAGGAAAGGAGGGAGGGAGGGAAGGAGAGAGAGAGAGAGAGAGAGAGAGGGAGGGAGGGAGAGGGAGAGGGAGAAACAGAGAGAGGGAGAGAGAGAGAAAGAGAAAGAGAGAGGAGAGAGAGAGAGAGAGGGGGGGGGAGAGAGAGAGAGAAGAGAGAGAGAGAGAGAGAGAAGGGAGGGAGGGAAGGGAAGGAGGAGAGAGAGAGAGAGGGAGGGAGGGAGGGAGGGAGGGAAGGAGAGAGAGAGAAGAGAGAGAGAGGGGGGGGGAGGAGAGAGAGAGAGAGAGAGGGAGGGAGGGAGGGAGGGAGGGAAGGAGAGAGAGAGAGAGAGAGAGAGAGAGGGAGGGAGGGAGGGAGGGAGGGAAGGAGAGAGAGAGAGAGAGGGAGGGAGGGAGGGAGGGATGGAGGGAGGGAAGGAGGGAGAGAGAGAGAGGGAGGGAGGGAGCGAGAGAGAGGGAGGGGGAGGGAGAGAGAGTGAGAGAGAGGGATAGATGGATGGAGGGAGGGAGGGAAGGAGAGAGAGAGAGAGAGGGATGGATGGATGGAGGGAGGGAGGGAAGGAGGGAGAGAGAGAGAGGGAGGGGGGGAGGGAAGGAGAGAGAGAGAGAGAGAGATGGATGGGGGGAGGGAAGGAGGCAGGGAGAGAGAGAGAGAGGGAGGGAGGGAGAGAGAGAGAGAGGGAGGGAGGGAAGGAGAGAGAGAGAGAGAGAGAGAGAGAGATGGATGGAGGGAGGGAAGGAGGGAAAGAGAGAGAGGGAGGGAGGGAGCGAGAGGGAGGGAGGGGGAGGGAGAGAGAGAGAGAGAGAGGGAAGGAGGAAGGGAGGGAAGGAGAGAGAGGGAGAACGAGAAAGAGAGAGAAAGAGAGACAGAGGCAGAGAGAGAGAGAAAGAGAGAGAGAGTGAACGATAAAAAGGTAGAGAATGAAAGAGATGGAGAATGGAAGAGAAAGAGAAAGGAAAAGAGAGAGAGGAAGAGAAAGAAAGAGATTGAAAGATAGAAAGATAGAGAATGAGAGAGATAGAAAGAGAAACAGAAAGAGAAAGAGGAGGAAAAAGAGAGAGTTGAAAAGATAGACAAAGAGAATAAGAAATCAACAGAATAAATATATATATATATATATATATATATATATATATATATATATATATATATATATATATATATATATATATATATATATTATATATTCATATATATATATATATATATATATATATATATATATATATATATGAATATATATATATATATATATATATATATATATATATATATATATATATATATATATATATGTATATACATATCTTAACGATCTTGAACTTGCAAAATGGCGAGAACATCTTCAAGACGTTTTTCTTTCTCTTTTTTTCCTATTTTTTCCCCTTTTTTCCCCTTTTTTAGGGGGGTCGTGCTAAGGGAAGTGGTTCCACTCACCGGGCGCTTGACAGACAGGTTGGTGAATGTCTGTCGACTCTCTGAGATGTTTTGAATTTCAAGATCTTAAAAGGCCTTGATAACAAGTGACAGGCAAATGGACGGAAGGCTGAGGTCACCCAACCTGCTTTATCATTTTTCTATTCTCTGACTAAATTGGACTGCAGTTTTAGGTCTTCCTTTCGCTTTTGAGTTTTCGCTTTTGAGTTTTCGCTTTTGAGTTTTCGCTTTTGAGTTTTCGCTCTTGAGTTTTCGCTCTTGAGTTTTCGCTTTTGAGTTTTCGCTTTTGAGTTTTCGCTCTTGAGTTTTCGCTTTTGAGTTTTCGCTCTTGAGTTTTCGCTTTTGAGTTTTCGCTCTTGAGTTTTCGCTCGTGAGTTTTCGCTTTTGAGTTTTCGCTCTTGAGTTTTCGCTTTTGAGTTTTTGCTCTTGAGTTTTCGCTCTTGAGTTTTCGCTTTTGAGTTTTCGCTCTTGAGTTTTCGCTTTTGAGTTTTCGCTTTTGAGTTTTCGCTCTTGAGTTTTCGCTTTTGAGTTTTCGCTTTTGAGTTTTCGCTCTTGAGTTTTCGCTTTTGAGTTTTCGCTCTTGAGTTTTCGCTTTTGAGTTTTCGCTCGTGAGTTTTCGCTTTTGAGTTTTCGCTCTTGAGTTTTCGCTTTTGAGTTTTCGCTCGTGAGTTTTCGCTTTTGAGTTTTCGCTCTTGAGTTTTCGCTTTTGAGTTTTTGCTCTTGAGTTTTCGCTCTTGAGTTTTCGCTTTTGAGTTTTCGCTCTTGAGTTTTCGCTTTTGAGTTTACGCTTTTGAGTTTTCGCTTTTGAGTTTTCGCTTTTGAGTTTTCGCTTTTGAGTTTTCGCTCTTGAGTTTTCGCTTTTGAGTTTTCGCTCTTGAGTTTTCGCTTTTGAGTTTACGCTTTTGAGTTTTCGCTTTTGAGTTTTCGCTTTTGAGTTTTCGCTTTTGAGTTTTCGCTCTTGAGTTTTCGCTCTCGAGTTTTCACTCTTGAGTTTTTGCTCTTGAGTTTTCGCTCTTGGGTTTTCGCTCTTGAGTTTTCGCTCTTGAGTTTTCGCTCTTGAGTTTAAGCTCTTGAGTTTTCGCTTTTGAGTTTTCGCTCTTGAGTTTTCGCTTTTGAGTTTTCGCTCTTGAGTTTTCGCTCTTGAGTTTTCGCTCTTGAGTTTTCGCTCTTGAGTTTTCGCTCTTGAGTTTTCGCTCTTGAGTTTTCGCTCTTGAGTTTTCGCTCTTGAGTTTTTGCTCTTGAGTTTTCGCTCTTGAGTTTTCGCTCTTGAGTTTTCGCTCTTGAGTTTTCGCTCTTGAGTTTTCAGTCTTGAGTTTTCAGTCTTGAGTTTTCGCTCTTGAGTTTTCGCTCTTAAGTTTTCGCTCTTGAGTTTTCGCTCGTGAGTTTTCGCTCTTGGGTTTTCGCTCTTGAGTTTTCGCTAGTGAGTTTTCGCTCTTGAGTTTTCGCTCTTGAATTTTCGCTCTTGAGTTTTCGCTCTTGGGTTTTCGCTCTTGAGTTTTCGCTCTTGAGTTTTCGCTCTTAAGTTTTCGCTCTTGAGTTTTCGCTCTTGAGTTTTCGCTCTTGAGTTTTTGCTCTTGAGTTTTCGCTCTTGAGTTTTCGCTTTTGAGTTTTCGATCTTGAGTTTTCGCTCTTGAGTTTTCGCTCTTGAGTTTTCGCTCTTGAGTTTTCGCTTTTGAGTTTTCAGTCTTGAGTTTTCGCTTTTGAGTTTTCGCTCTTGAGTTTTCGCTCTTGAGTTTTCGCTCTTGAGTTTTCGCTTTTGAGTTTTCGCTCTTGAGTTTTCGCTTTTGAGTTTTCGTTTTTTAGTTTTCGCTCTAGAGTTTAGCTCTTTCGCTCTTGAGTTTTCGCTTCTGAGTTTTCGTTTTTTAGTTTTCGCTCTAGAGTTTAGCTCTTTCGCTCTTGAGTTTTCGCTTTTGAGTTTTCGGTTTTGAGTTTTCGCTCTTGAGTTTTCGCTTCTGAGTTTTCGCTCTAGAGTTTTCGCTCTTTCGCTCTTGAGTTTTCGCTTCTGAGTTTTCGCTTTTGAGTTTTCGCTCTAGAGTTTTCGCTCTTTCGCTCTTGAGTTTTCAGTCTTGAGTTTTCGCTTTTGAGTTTTCGGTTTTGAGTTTTCGCTTTTGAGTTTTCGCTCTAGAGTTTTCGCTCTTTCGCTCTTGAGTTTTCGCTTCTGAGTTTTCGCTTTTGAGTTTTCGCTCTAGAGTTTTCGCTCTTTCGCTCTTGAGTTTTCGCTTCTGAGTTTTCGCTTTTGAGTTTTTGCTCTAGAGTTTTCGCTCTTTCTCTCTTCGTTTTTCGCTCTTTCTCTCTTGATTTTTCGCTCTTGAGTCTCGCTCTTTCTCTTCTGATTTTTCGCTCTTGAGTTTTCGCTCTTTTGCTCTTGATTTTCTATTCTTTCTCTCTTTGGTTTTCGCTATTTCGGTCTTGATTTTTCGCTCTTTTTGTCGTTTTTTGGTTTTGTTTTTTGTCTTGGTTTGTTTCTCTTTCTTTTATTTCTTTCGTTATCTCTCTCTCTCTCTTTCTCTCTCTGCCTCTGTCTCTCTCTCTCTCTCTTTCTCGTTCTCCCTCTCTCTCTCTCACCTTCCCTCCCTTCCTCCTTCCCTCTCTCTCCCTCTCTCTTTTGAGTTTTCGCTCGTGAGTTTTCGCTTTTGAGTTTTCGCTCTTGAGTTTTCGCTTTTGAGTTTTCGCTCGTGAGTTTTCGCTTTTGAGTTTTCGCTCTTGAGTTTTCGCTCTTGAGTTTTTGCTCTTGAGTTTTCGCTCTTGAGTTTTCGCTTTTGAGTTTTCGCTCTTGAGTTTTCGCTTTTGAGTTTTCGCTCGTGAGTTTTCGCTTTTGAGTTTTCGCTCTTGAGTTTTCGCTCTTGAGTTTTTGCTCTTGAGTTTTCGCTCTTGAGTTTTCGCTTTTGAGTTTTCGCTCTTGAGTTTTCGCTTTTGAGTTTTCGCTTTTGAGTTTTCGCTTTTGAGTTTTCGCTTTTGAGTTTTCGCTTTTGAGTTTTCGCTCTTGAGTTTTCGCTTTTGAGTTTTCGCTCTTGAGTTTTCGCTTTTGAGTTTTCGCTCTTGAGTTTTCGCTTTTGAGTTTTCGCTCTTGAGTTTTCGCTTTTGAGTTTTCGCTCGTGAGTTTTCGCTTTTGAGTTTTCGCTCTTGAGTTTTCGCTTTTGAGTTTTTGCTCTTGAGTTTTCGCTCTTGAGTTTTCGCTTTTGAGTTTTCGCTCTTGAGTTTTCGCTTTTGAGTTTACGCTTTTGAGTTTTCGCTTTTGAGTTTTCGCTTTTGAGTTTTCGCTTTTGAGTTTTCGCTCTTGAGTTTTCGCTTTTGAGTTTTCGCTCTTGAGTTTTCGCTTTTGAGTTTACGCTTTTGAGTTTTCGCTTTTGAGTTTTCGCTTTTGAGTTTTTGCTTTTGAGTTTTCGCTCTTGAGTTTTCGCTCTCGAGTTTTCACTCTTGAGTTTTTGCTCTTGAGTTTTCGCTCTTGGGTTTTCGCTCTTGAGTTTTCGCTCCTGAGTTTTCGCTCTTGAGTTTTCGCTCTTGAGTTTTCGCTCTTGAGTTTTCGCTCTTGAGTTTTCGCTTTTGAGTTTTCGCTCTTGAGTTTTCGCTCTTGAGTTTTCGCTCTTGAGTTTTCGCTCTTGAGTTTTCGCTCTTGAGTTTTCGCTCTTGAGTTTTCGCTCTTGAGTTTTCGCTCTTGAGTTTTCGCTCTTGAGTTTTCGCTCTTGAGTTTTCGCTCTTGAGTTTTCGCTCTTGAGTTTTCAGTCTTGAGTTTTCAGTCTTGAGTTTTCGCTCTTGGGAATTTCGCCTCTGATTCGCTCTTGAGTTTTCGCTCTTGAGTTTTCGCTCGTGAGTTTTCGCTCTTGAGTTTTCGCTCTTGAATTTTCGCTCTTGAGTTTTCGCTCTTGGGTTTTCGCTCTTGAGTTTTCGCTCTTGAGTTTTCGCTCTTAAGTTTTCGCTCTTGAGTTTTCGCTCTTGAGTTTTCGCTCTTGAGTTTTTGCTCTTGAGTTTTCGCTCTTGAGTTTTTGCTCTTGAGTTTTCGCTCTTGAGTTTTCGCTCTTGAGTTTTCGCTCTTGAGTTTTCGCTCTTGAGTTTTCGCTCTTGAGTTTTCAGTCTTGAGTTTTCAGTCTTGAGTTTTCGCTCTTGGGTTTTCGCTCTTGAGTTTTCGCTCTTGAGTTTTCGCTCTTGAGTTTTCGCTCTTGAGTTTTCGCTCTTGAGTTTTCGCTCTTGAGTTTTCGCTCTTGAGTTTTCGCTCTTGAGTTTTCGCTCTTGAGTTTTCGCTCTTGAGTTTTCGCTCTTGAGCTTTCGCTCTTGAGTTTTTAGTTATCGCTTTTTAGTTTTTCGGCGTCTTGATTTTCGTCTGAGTTTCGCTTTGAGTTTTTTTGAGTTTTCGCTCTTGAGTTTTCGCTCTTGAGTTTGAGTTTTCGCTCTTTTCGCTTTTGAGTTTTCGCTTTTGAGTTTTCGCTCTTGAGTTTCTCTTGAGTTTTCGCTCTTGAGTTTTCGCTTTTGAGTTTTCGCTTTGAGTTTTCGCTTTGTTTTCGCTTTTGAGTTTTCGCTTTTGATTTTGAGTTTTCGCTCTTGAGTTTTCGCTTTTGAGTTTTCGCTTTTGAGTTTTCGCTTTTGAGTTTTCGCTCTTGAGTTTTCGCTCTTGAGTTTTCGCTCTTGAGTTTTCGCTTTTGAGTTTTCGCTCTTGAGTTTTCGCTCTTGAGTTTTCGCTCTTGAGTTTTCGCTTTTGAGTTTTCGCTTTTGAGTTTTCGCTCTTGAGTTTTCGCTCTTGAGTTTTCGCTTTTGAGTTTTCGCTTTTGAGTTTTCGCTTTTGAGTTTTCGCTTTTGAGTTTTCGCTTTTGAGTTTTCGCTCTTGAGTTTTCGCTCTTGAGTTTTCGCTTTTGAGTTTTCGCTTTTGAGTTTTCGCTCTTGCTCTTGAGTTTTCGCTCTTGAGTTTTCGCTCTTGAGTTTTCGCTCTTGAGTTTTCGCTCTTGAGTTTTCGCTCTTGAGTTTTTGCTCTTGAGTTTTCGCTCTTGAGTTTTTGCTCTTGAGTTTTCGCTCTTGAGTTTTTGCAATTGAGTTTTCGCTCTTGAGTTTTCGCTCTTGAGTTTTCGCTCTTGAGTTTTTGCTCTTGAGTTTTCGCTCTTGAGTTTTTGCTCTTGAGTTTTCGCTCTTGAGTTTAAGCTCTTGAGTTTTCGCTCTTGAGTTTTCGCTCTTGAGTTTTCGCTCTTGAGTTTTCGCTCTTGAGTTTTCGCTCTTGAGTTTTCGCTCTTGAGTTTTCGCTCTTGAGTTTTCGCTCTTGAGTTTTCGCTCTTGAGTTTTCGCTTTTGAGTTTTCGCTCTTGAGTTTTCGCTCTTGAGTTTTCGCTTTTGAGTTTTCGCTCTTGAGTTTTCGCTCTTGAGTTTTCAGTCTTGAGTTTTCGCTTTTGAGTTTTCGCTTTTGAGTTTTCGCTCTTGAGTTTTCGCTCTTGAGTTTTCGCTCTTGAGTTTTCGCTTTTGAGTTTTCGCTCTTGAGTTTTCGCTTTTGAGTTTTCGTTTTTTAGTTTTCGCTCTAGAGTTTAGCTCTTTCGCTCTTGAGTTTTCGCTTCTGAGTTTTCGTTTTTTAGTTTTCGCTCTAGAGTTTAGCTCTTTCGCTCTTGAGTTTTCGCTTTTGAGTTTTCGGTTTTGAGTTTTCGCTCTTGAGTTTTCGCTTCTGAGTTTTCGCTTTTGAGTTTTCGCTCTTGAGTTTTCGCTTTTGAGTTTTCGCTCTTGAGTTTTCGCTCTTGAGTTTTCAGTCTTGAGTTTTCGCTTTTGAGTTTTCGGTTTTGAGTTTTCGCTTTTGAGTTTTCGCTCTAGAGTTTTCGCTCTTTCGCTCTTGAGTTTTCGCTTCTGAGTTTTCGCTTTTGAGTTTTCGCTCTAGAGTTTTCGCTCTTTCTCTCTTCGTTTTTCGCTCTTTCTCTCTTGATTTTTCGCTCTTGAGTCTCGCTCTTTCTCTTCTGATTTTTCGCTCTTGAGTTTTCGCTCTTTTGCTCTTGATTTTCTATTCTTTCTCTCTTTGGTTTTCGCTATTTCGGTCTTGATTTTTCGCTCTTTTTGTCGTTTTTTGGTTTTGTTTTTTGTCTTGGTTTGTTTCTCTTTCTTTTATTTCTTTCGTTATCTCTCTCTCTCTCTTTCTCTCTCTGCCTCTGTCTCTCTCTCTCTCTCTTTCTCGTTCTCCCTCTCTCTCTCTCACCTTCCCTCCCTTCCTCCTTCCCTCTCTCTCTCTCTCTCTCTCTCTCCCTCCCTCTCCCTCCCTCTCGCTCCCTCCCTCCCTCTCTCTCTCTCTCTCCTTCCCTCCCTCCCTCCATCCATCCCCCTCCCTCCCTCTCTCTCTCTCTCTCCTTCCCTCCCTCCCTCCATCCATCCATCCCTCTCTCTCTCTCTCTCTCTCTCTCTCTCTCTCTCTCCTTCCTTCCCTCCCTCCCTCCCTCTCGCTCCCTCCCTCCCTCTCTCTCTCTCCCTCCTTCCCTCCCTCCCTCCATCCCTCCCTCCCTCCCTCTCTATCCTCCGATGTTATTTGGCCTGATTTTTCTTCGTAATTCCCTAACGTGATTTTCGTGGTTATTTGGTGATGATAATCTTTTTGTTTGCTTCTTTCTTTTCTTTCTTTTCTTTCACTTTTTAGGGAAATTGATTTTTTTTTTCTTTTATTGTAAAGGTAGTAATGATAACACATGTGTTAATGCGGGCACACACATACACAGGTTCGCGTGCATGTGTGTTTTTGTGTGTATTTGTGTGTGTGTGTGTTTATGTGTGTGTGTGTGTGTTTATGTTTTTGTTGGAGTGTGTGTATGTTTTGTGTTTATGTGTGTGTGTGTGTTTATGTTTCTGTTGGAGGGCGTGTATGTTTTGTGTTTATGTGTGTGTGTGTGGTGTAGTGTGTAGTGAGGAGTGAGTGTTTATGCTTGTGCTAGATTGTGTGTGTTTGTGTGTGTGTGTTTATGCGTGTTATAGTCTGTGTGTGTGCGTGTGTTTACTATCAATTTCCCTCGCATTTTCTTGTTTCCTTCCAATAATTCTCCTATTCTTCTTCTCCTTATTAAGAATTAATACCCTTGCTATAAAGGACTCAACACGTTATATGTCATTCTAGAGAAGTGAAAAGAACTAAAAATTGGTTTCTTTTCTTCGAAATGACAGGTAACTCCAAAGTTGATTCATAAATATAATGTTCTTTGTGTATGTGTCTGAAGCATATTCTGCGTTTTTATAATGCCAAGTGGTCATGTACACATTCAGGCACCAAAATACAAGTCTAAAAACACATACATACCTACAAGCAGACGAGAAACACGTACACACACAAGCACATTTTCTTAAAACAGACATACACACACATTTTCGTAAAACACACATACATACACACCACAACGAACAACAAACAAACAGCAAACAAACAACACCAAACACCACCCCCACCAACCCACCACCCCACCACCAACCCACAACACCCACCACCCACCAACACCCACAACACACACCCACACACCACACCCAACACCAACAACCCCCACCACACCCCAACCAACACCCACACCACCCACACCCCACCCCACACACCACCCAACCCCAACACCACCCACACCAACACCCAACACCCCACACCCCCACACCACCACACACCACACCCCACACCCAACCCACCCAGCCACACCCAACCCACCCACCCACACCAACCCACCCCACACCCACCACACACAGCCACACCCCAAACCACCCCAGCCACACCCAACACCCCACACCACCCCACACCACCCCACCCACACCCACCACACCACCCACCCACCACCCACACCCCACCCACCACAGCCCACCCCAACCACCCCCCACCCCACCCCCCCAACCACCCCACCCACCCCACCACCCCACACCCACCCACAGCCACAACCACCCACCCACACCCCACCCCACCCACACCCACCCCCCCACCCACACCCACCCACCCACCACACCACCCCAACACCCACCCACAGCCACACCCCAACACCCACCCACAGCTACACCCCAACACCCACCCACACCCACACCCCCACCCCCACCCACACCCACACCCCCACACCCACCCACCCCAACACCCACCCACACCCACACCCCCCCACCCCCCCCCACCCACCCCCCAACACCCACCCACAGCCACACCCCAACACCCACCCACAGCCACACCCCAACACCCACCCACAGCCACACCCCAACACCCACCCACAGCCACACCCCAACACCCACCCCCAACCACACCCCCACCCCCACCCCCACACACACCCACACCCCCACCCCAACACCCACACCCCAACACCACCCACACCCACACCCCAACACCCACCCACACCCACACCCCAACACCCACCCACACCCACACCCCAACACCCACCCACAACCCAACACACCCCAACACCCACCCACAACCCAACACACCCCTACACCCACCCCAACACCCACCCACAGCCACACCCCAACACCCACCCACAGCCACACCCCAACACCCACCCACAGCCACACCCCAACACCCACCCACAGCCACACCCCAACACCCACCCACAGCCACACCCCAACACACACCCACAGCCACACCCCAACACACACCCACATCCACAGTCACACACCCACAGCCACACCCCAACACCCACACCCCAACACACACCCACACTCACACCCTAACACACAGCCACAGCCACACCCCAACACCCACCCATAGCCACACCCCAACACACACCCACAGCCACACCCCAACACCCACCCACACCCCAACACCCACCCCAACACACACCCACAGCCACACCCCAACACCCACCCACAGCCACACCCCAACACCCACCCACAGCCACACCCCAACACCCACCCACAGCCACACCCCAACACCCACCCACAGCCACACCCCAACACCCACCCACAACCACACCCCAACACCCACCCACAACCACACACCACACCAACCACCAACACACACACCACACCCCAACACCCCCCACCCACCCACACCCACCCACCTACACCCCAACACCCACCCACACCCCAACACCCACCCACACCCCACCACCCACCACCCACCCACACACACACCCCCACACCCACCCACACACCCACACACCAACCCACACCCCCACACCCACCCACACCCCCACACACACCCACAGCCACACCCCAACACCCACCCACAGCCACACCCCAACACCCACCCAC
>NW_028234414.1:1976556-1979056 GCF_977035675.1 Penaeus japonicus | reverse complement strand
AGATGCGGCAGTTTGAGATGTGGAAGTTTGAGATGTGGAAGTTTGAGATACGGCAGTTTGAGATACGGCAGTTTGAGATGTGGAAGTTTGAGATGTGGAAGTTTGAGATGTGGAAGTTTGAGATGCGGAAGTTTGAAATGCGGATATTTGAGATGTGGAAGTTTGAGATGTGGAAGTTTGAGATGTGGAAGTTTGAGATGCGGATATTTGAGATGTGGAAGTTTGAGATGTGGAAGTTTGAGATGTGGAAGTTTGAGATGCGGATATTTGAGATGTGGAAGTTTGAGATGTGGAAGTTTGAGATGTGGAAGTTTGAGATGCGGCAGTTTGAGATGTGGAAGTTTGAGATGTGGAAGTTTGAGTTGTGGAAGTTTGATATGCGACAGTTTGATCTATTTATCTATCTATCCATCTATTTATTTATTTATGTATCTATATCTCTATTTATCTGTCTATCTCTCTTTGTCTGTCCATCATTCTACCTATTCTGTGAGCGCGTGTGCAACGAAATGCACATTTACATTCTGTTTGTTTGTGTGTTCGTAATTAATATGCAATTAATTTTCCGAACATGTAGTACAGAGTAAAAGCACACCAATCGATAAAAAAAAAAAGTTGCAACACACTGAAACAACCGGGTAGTCTGTTTGCAACATCCCATTAAACTGTGCAATATAAGAGTTTAAGAGCATTTTCCGTTCGTTCGGCAAATGAAGCTAGTTTTTTGCCGGGAAAGAGGTCGGAGGGTAAGAGGGATTCTTAGACTTAGGGTAATAATTATAGGACTAATAGGAATATGAGTTTCCATGAAGTCATAGGAAGTCTTAGGCGACGTATAATGGAAATTTAAAAAATCCATGGAAACTGTTTTATCTCTCTCTCTCTCTCTCTCTCTCTCTCTCTCTCTCTCTCTCTCTCTCTCTCTCTCTCTCTCTCTCTCTCTCTCTCGCTCTCTCTCTCTCTCTCTCTCTCTCTCGCTCTCTCGCTCTCTCTCTCTCTCTCTCTCTCTCTCTCTCTCTCTCTCTCTCTCTCGCTCGCTCTCTCTCTCTCTCTCTCGCATTATTATTTATTTTCAGTGGAAAGAGTTCAAGTGAAAATTATTCAATGTATTCCAAAACTGTATTTTGTGTATATTTTTTTGTGAATGGTTGTCTTTGCTTTTACCAAAGAAAATGTAACATTTGGAAGCAAGCACAGTAATTCGAAAAATGAATATTTATGTCATATCTTGCAAATGACTTGCAATCCTGACAGACTGTTTTACTTGACCCATAGAATCAATGTGAAATTATCATATATATAGACTACGGTAAAGTTTTATATAAAAAAAAAGCTGAGAGAGAGAGAGAGTGAGAGAGAGAGAGAGAGAGAGAGAGAGAGAGAGAGAGAGAGAGAGAGAGAGAGAGAGAGAGAGAGAGAGAGAGAGAGAGAGAGAGAGAGAGAGAGAGAGAGAGAGAGCGAGAGAGAGAGAGAGAGAGAGGAGAGAGAGAGAGAGAGAGAGAGTGAGAGAAAGAGAGAGAGATAGATAGAGAGAGAAAGAGAGCGAGCGAGAGAGAGAGAGAGCGAGAGAGAGAGAGAGGAGAGGAGAGAGAGAGAGAGAGAGAAAGAGAGAGCGAGAGAAAGAGAGACAGAGAGAAAGAGAGAGCGAGAGAGAGAGACAGAGAGGAAAAGTGCAAGCGAGGGAGAGAGAAAAAGAGAGAGTTAGTTCCTCCTTCTAGCTAGCACGCGACCAATATATCAAATATTGATATGTTCTTGTCACTACAAAATATTCCAAAATACAATCAAACGCAATATTAGTTCCTAAAACAAGTAATAACCTTCTTACTGGTGAACAAATGAAAGTCAACGATTATAGAAAACTTTCCACAGTATAGGGATAACTCAAGAATTTTTTTTAATGGTTTGTTCATTATTCTGTTACAATTCAGTATTCATGGTTTCATTTTCTTGAAGATTCTCGAAAGTGATGTAATTGAGAAAAGGTATATTATGTTAAAGATAAGTTATTTATATGATTTATGTGAAAGTCCGTTGTTACAATTACAGTATTTTTACCGTTAGTATTTTTTTACATATATTGATAAAAATATATATACCATAATACAAATCAGAAATATTCTTTTTGATTAGATTAATTCTTTCCAAAGCGAGTATAGATACACCTAAATAAAATAGGAACTAGGTGTACTATCAATCCTAAATTGTCTATGTTTATATATACATACATACACACACATACACACACACACACACACACACACACACATACACACACACACACACACACACACACATACATATATATATATATATATATATATATATATATATATATATATATATATATATATATATATATATATATATATATACATATATAAATATATGTTAATATATTTATATATATATTTATATATATATATATATATATATATATATATATATAAACACACATATACACACACACATATATGTATATATGTATATGATATATATA
>NW_028234414.1:1951556-1969056 GCF_977035675.1 Penaeus japonicus | reverse complement strand
GGAAACAAAGTACTCCCTTTATTATTCAGAATTCATAGACTTCAATTCTAATCACAATGGAGCAACAAAGGCACTAGTCTTCCCTCTCAACAAATTTCAAACAGAACAATAACGACAATAACAAACAATAACAATGATAATGATGATGATGATAATGATGATGATCATAATCATTGTTATATTAATGGTAATGGTAATAATTATTACTATGATAATGATCATAATATAAAATAGTAGTGATGATAATAATAATGATAACTATTAAAAAAAAAACATTAATAGTAATAATAATAATAATAATAATAACGTGTTATATTAATAACAGTAATGATAATGATAATGATAATAATGATAATTATTATCATAATGACTAATAATAGCTCGCAATTATAACAGTAATGATAATAATAACAATAACAATGATTATGACGATGATGAAAATTATGATGATAATGAAGATGATGATCATAATGACCAGGACAAGACGATCATGGTGATAACCATGATGATAATGATGAAAACAACAATCACACTGCTAACGGAAATGATTCGAAGCAAGTTCCGCCCACATACCCGACACTGCAACACGGGCGGGACGTTGAAGAGCACGATAGAGGGCAGCAGAGAGATGACTGTGTACCCCAGGGCGAGGACCCGCGTCTCGACATCCATAATTACCCAGAAGGAGATGTAGAAGAACGACAGAATGGTCGTCGCCACGGTGATGAACAAAGTCGCGGTGATGGGGAAGCCCATGTACCTGTGGAGGAGTCGCTGAACGTGATGCAGCTGAGCCAGTCTCTCCGTGGCTCCTCTCACGAGCTGCTCTTTGAAGAATCGTTTATCTGGCTCGTAAGGAATGGCGTCGAGGAGGGTTTTCTCTCCGGCAAACCTCGGCGTGGCTATTGGTTCGTGGGTTTCGACGCGCTTCGGATGGAGAGCCGACGACGTGGCGATCCGAGTCGCGTTCGAGTCCCTGTTTCGAAGCAGCGACAGACTCGAGCTGATTTCGTCGTATAGATCACCAACGAGGCAGATGGTACAGTAGTAGAAGTTCATGGTAAAACTTACGATCAAGAAGTACAGTGCTACTTCGAGGATGTCACTGGCCATATAGACGGTTGGTTTTGACACCATTCCCGACACGTAGCTCTCAAGAACGACAACATTTCCCATGGCGAACACTCCCATCGCCAGAGCCAGCTTCAGGTGTCCTTTGAAGTTCTTGCGGGACAGGTGGCAGTAGCGGCGAAGCTTCCGAAGTTCAGTGACCAATTCCAGAGCAGAAGTCCTCTTCAACAGCAAGTAGGAAAAGAGAGATAGAAGTCCTACGAGATTGAGCGCGTCCTTGACCACGTTGGCGGCGTACATTGTGTCTGTCTGAATGAATTTCCGAATTCCTTTACAAATCTCCAAGAAGAACTCCACCAGGTATGCCAGCACGCCGAGGTAGACCAAACGCGACCACCAGATCCAAAAGCGACTCTCCTTGAAGCGCCCGGAATCCTCCTGCGCCGTCCAATTGCCTCGTTCTTGATCGCCGACGCCTCTTGCTCTCCGAACTTGTCCTCTCTTTCCTCTTTCCTCCACATACGGGAATCCGCCGAGGACTCTCAACAGCCCCAGCAGGATTCCAAAGAATTCCATGGCTATTGTTGTTGTTTTTCCCGCTTTAGAACTGCTGCAAGTTTCCTCTTGTACGTTTATTTCCCCGAAGTCCTACCGTCTAGTGTCCTGTCTCAACCAACGCACCACGTATTACAGCGCCACAGGGCTTCATTCGCCACTGGGCTTCACTTTGACAACGGCCACACCGAGACGCCTGATCTTACGCTCTGGCGATGAGAACAGTGCAGACCTCACCCAATCAACAACGAGACTGAGGCACTAAGAGACCAATGTGATAAGTCATTCATGTGGTCGATGCAATAAGCTAGGTTAATCATTGACGGCTAATTGCACAAAGAAGAAGTATTTGCACTAATACATATGTGTAAACGGGGATATAGTTTCTGGATAGTGTACTTTACTTCGTTAGATTTATAAATGGGAAGAAATATTTCGCTTATTGTTAAAACGTGCAAAACGCTTTTCTGAAACAGAAGCAAGAACACCAAACTGCGAACATTTCAAAACATCATTTTCAACACCACGGATAATCACTTCAATTATCCTTTTTATTCGTAGTGAACTCGAAGATTAATTCGACAAAGAGACGAAACGGGGTAATCAAAGGATATATGCTTGCGTAACGGTAACTACAGCTCTAATTGTCACACATTTGAGTGAATGACAAAGCACCATTCTCACGGAAGGAACTTAGCTAGTAATGAGTGTCTGAAATTATTTGTCTTGTCACGAACGACATTAAGGAAAACAGAATAATTGCAGGTGAGTATCAATATCGAGGGAAGTTACGTATGTAAAGAAAGAGATGGACATGAATAGATATGGACAGGGGAAGGAGAGAGAGAGGGGAAGGGAGAGAGAGAAAGATAGAGATAGAGGGGGAAGAGGGAGAAAGAATGGGGAGGGAGAGAGGGAAAAAGAGAGAGAGAGGGTGAGAGAGGAGAAGGGGGTAGAGGGAGAAAGGAGAGAGAGGGGGGGGGGGAGAAAAGGGAGAAAGAGAGGCATGAGATCCCACCCTCACTACAACAATTCAGTATTGTTCCTCATCCTCATGTGTAATTTGGTTAGAATTACGTATTGTGTCTTCCATTTTGACCGCACCGACAAGATCCTACAGGAAAAAAAAATAGTCAAGGTTTTAAAGACTCCTTCAGCAGATAAAATGGGGGGACAATCGCAAAGTAAACATTGAGAAGGGAGAAGCCTTGGTGGCCACCTCTCCCTCCCCTACCAATGCTGAGCACAGCACCACAGCTGATATATGCATACCCATGGAAGAAGCAAGTACTGTAGCAATTGCTGCAGCCTTGAGATAACTGAAGTAATGATGATTAACTTAACTTGCTTGTTCCTCTCTGCGTCACGTCGACAGATGATGCGGCATGAAGTATAACCAACACATTCGACAGGAAATATGTAGATTGCAGCGCAGAATGGGTCAAGTAAGTAATAAGATGGTAACCAACCTCTGCAATTCTTATAAAAGCACTAAGGGAGATATGGATTCTATTGCAACGATTGTAACATCAGAATATGTTGCTGGAATAAACTTGATAAAGAAAATTATTTAACATATGCAGGGAAGATGGAAACATATTGCAATACAATGTCAAGATAATTCAAATCACGTGACCTTGGCTGTAGCAGTTCTGAAAAATGAAGAGTAAGTATTGAATTGTGATGAGAGGCCTGGAATATGAAGGGAAGTTAATATCCAGTTTAAGAAGAAATAGAATCACAAAACAAAAGGAATTCATTGCTCATGTGCGACATTCTAAGAAATCTGAAAGTAAAACAATTAGACTTGGCATTAACACGTGAAAATTATCAATTACTGATATGACCATGATATGGTCGTTACCATACCCGAGAATGTTTTCTCCATGGGAGGCGTGCGGCTGCTTTGCCGAAAAACGTTGGCGTGCTGGCGGTATCTCTTCATAATATGACCGTGCGCTAGGTCAATTTACTTCAGGGAGCAATACTTATGGATCTGTAAGCCGAAAAACTGCCGGAGCTGCGCCGGGCGGAAAGTAACCGTGCTCGCGGTACTTCGCAGTGGACCTTATTACAGGTCGGTACAATGGACGTCTACTCGTAAGACCGACGTGGCTCTCTCAGCCAAACATCGGCGCAGGCCCGGAATAACTATAACATAAATGACTGGTTTGGCGGTCGTTGTGATGAGTGAAAGAAAGACTTACCCAGATCTTATTGTGGAGGTGGGCCGTGGTAGGCCGAGACTAGGTAAATGGGATGAAAAACCGAATTTTGTCGTCAGATTGGTTAATTTCATTTAACAGAGGAGATAAGCTGATAAGACAAGATTGGTAAGAATAATGAATGAATGTGATGTGAAATTAAAATCGAATCCAAAAAGCAATATCAATATCGAGAGTTTACAGTCGTCAACATAAAAATCAATCAGATAGGTGATTGGGAAAGGAGGGATTAGTAGGAAGATGAATTAGGCGAGAAATATTGTGCAAATAACTATCCACTTAATGTTCAACAAAACAAGGGCGATAAAAGAATTATTGTGGGTGGCACACGTCGTCCTACCAGGTTATGAATATTCGTTTTATGCCATGACAATCTATCTGTAGTGTCAAAGGGTGTTTGTGAACAGAAAGATAAGAATAATTAATGCAAAAGATCGAAAGGGTAGAAAGTATATCTATAGTCAATATATGTGTTTGCATTTCGCAGAAGATAATAAATCACATAATAAATAAATTATATAAGGCTATGTAAAATGATTAATTAAATTGATAAAATAATAACATCTCAATTTACTTCACATGATAATTACGATAATATGATAGCTTAACTATGACAAAATAATAATGATGAACTAAGAATAAAAATACGAAAATAGAGGAAGTAATATACAACGTAAGAAAAAAAATGTATAAAGAATAAGTAAAATCTGTAACAACTGTAAAAATAAATATTACAAAAAGTATTTATACGTAGATCGTTGAATTAACACATTCGTTTTGATAGACATGTCTGGTCATCGCAATGTAACATTTTACTTTAGTGAGGTCCTGAATGACCGCGAATGACCTGCTAGAGTACGAAATGACCTAACCAAGTGACCTAGTAAAAATTCTTTTAAAGTAATTCCAAATATACATATAAATATTCTTATTAAAATACATACGATATTTGTTAAAGAAAAAAAAAAAAAAATTAAACGTTACTGAAATTAAGATATTGTTAATAGTTTCATAATATTTAGCTGGCGCAATAAAATCAATCTCGTAAATTATGAAAGATTCCCACTATACATATGCGAATAATCATATAAATAATGATAATGATAAAGAAACTAATCTGAGTCGGAAATATTCTGTGCAATAACTGATCCATCGGTTAGTCGGCTCGCTGCTTGTACAAACATCTTACGGCAAACGTTAGCGTCTACGGCTGTATTTAGGAACACGTTTTACGCTAAACTGCGCTTGACCGGCGAAGCTATAATTCAGCTTAACTCATATGCATGGTACATGAAGAGAAAATGAAATTCGAATTCGCCAATTCAATGAAACTATTTTAAAAATAGGCAAAATACGAACTAATTGAGAAGGATTTTAGATAGAAGCTAAACAATATGAATAATAACAAGCACGCACTTTAGAATAAATGCCCTGAAAAAATAGTCATAAGAAATATCTGTAAAAAAATTATGCAATTCTATCATTGATTACACATATAATGCGAGAAAGATTCCTTTCGATACACACACATTGAGGGAAAAAAATCTGAGGGAAATGGGTTATTAAGAGTGGAAACATAATCAGAGAAAAATGGGGTGAAATTGAGACACGGGGGACAACGCTTCTACTGACTTACCTTGATTTCCCTGCCTGATGCGTTGTATTTACTGCTGTGATTACGTGAGAGTGAAAAAAATGTAAGTGCGTGGCGAGCGGTTCACGATTTTTAAGAAGATAGGAGGCGAGCACGACCCCTGGCAGACATCATTCTGTGAGGGTTTCGGTAGAACAGGGTGGGCGGGCGGGCAAGGACTTCTGCGTATTCTCTCGATATCAATGGTAGGTTCGGCGTAGCGGCTTCTTTGAAGTTGCGAGTCCGATACCAGCAATATCGTGGCACCACCGGCTGGCACCAGTTGTGAGGGTTGCTTTAGTCTGTCGTAACTAAGAACCCAGCACAAATTAGGTAGTGATGCCAGACACAGGGTTTGAACATTACAGGTTTATTCCATAATGCAGATAGTCTGCCGTTATGGTGCACGATAGAAATATTCACTACAGCACGATGGTCGCAGCAATAAACAATATCACAACACGAGTAAACAGGCGGGAAATCAGGTGTCAACGGTAGCGTGGTCGATTCCCGGTCTGTCAGTAAGTTCCAAACATCCTTCTTTTATGGAAGGGGTTCGCAACGGTAGTTACGCGGAAAGGTAGTCTGGAAAGTAGGAGGCGTGACTATCGAGGAATTAAGCTCGTTTTGAGGGTGTAGGTCTTTGGGATGGCAAACATGTGTGAATTACCTATCAATCAAAGTTGACCTGACCTGACCCGGCGATTGCCTCGCTGGCTAGGAGTGCAACCAGTCATATGATTAATGTATTTGATTTATTTGTATTCAATATCGTATATAGTATTCTATATAATTCTCACAAAGAGAAGGAGAAGGGAGAGAGAGAGAGGGGCAGGAAGGAGAAAGGAGAGAGAGAGGGGGGGGGGGGGGGAGAGAAAAGGGAGAAAGAGAGGCATGAGATCCCACACTCATTAAAATTCAGTATTGTTCCTCATCCTCATGTGTAATTTGGTCAGAATTACGTATTGTGTCTTACATTTCGACCGTACCGACAAGATCTTACAGGAAAAAAAATAGTCAAGGTTTTAAAAACTCCTTCAGCAGATAAAATCCACGCCAGAACTCCACGGTATGTGAAATGTTAAAATCGGAATTTCGTTGCCTGCCAGTACAGCTACAGAGACCGTTAGAACTGACTGCCTGTTGTGCCATAATTCACCTGTCACGCATCGAGCGAGCCAGGCGCCGCGGTTTACCCCCACCATGGGGGGACAATCGCAAAGTAAACATTGAGGAGGGAGAAGCCTTGGTGGCCACTCTCCCTCCCCTCCCAACGCTGAGCACAGCACCACGGATGATATATGCATACCCATGGAAGAAGCAAGTACTGCAGCAATTGCTGCAGCCTAGAGATAACTGAAGTAATGATGATTAACTTAACTTGCTTGTTCCTCTCTGCGTCACGTCGACAGATGATGCGGCATGAAGTATAACCAACACATTCGACAGGAAATATGTAGATTGCAGTGCAGAATGGGTCAAGTAAGTAATAAGATGGTAACCAACCTCTGCAATTCTTATAAAAGTACTAAGGGAGACATGGATTCCATTGCAACGATTGTAACAGAATATGTTGCTGGAATAAACTTGATAAAGAAAGTTATTGAACGTATGCAGGGAAGATGGAAAGATATTGCAATACAATGTCAAGATAATTCAAATCACGTGACCTTGGCTGTAGCAGTTCTGAAAAATGAAGAGTAAGTATTGAATTGTGATGAGAGGCCTGGAATATGAAGGGAAGTTAATATCCAGTTTAAGAAGAAATAGAATCACAAAACAAAAGGAATTCATTGCTCATGTGCGACATTCTAAGAAATCTGAAAGTAAAACAATTAGACTTGGCATTAACACGTGAAAATTATCAATTACTGATATGACCATGATATGGTCGTTTCCATACCCGAGAATGTTTTAATATCAAGGGAGGCGTGCGGCTGCTTAGCCGAAAAAAAAACGTTGGCGTGCTGGCGGTATCTCTTCATAATATGACCGTGCGCTAGGTCAATTTACTTCAGGGAGCAATACTTATGGATCTGTAAGCGGAAAAAAAAAAAACTGCCGGAGCTGCGCCGGGCGGAAAGTAACCATGCTCGCGGCCGCGTACTTCGCAGTGGACCTTATTACAGGTCGGTACAAGGGACGTCTACTGTAAGACCGACGTGGCTCTCTCAGCCAAACATCGGCGCAGGCCCGGATAAACCATAAAATAAATGACTGGTTTGGCGGTCGTTGTGATGAGTGAAAGAAAGACTTACCCAGATCTTATTGTGGAGGTGGGGGTGGTAGGCGATACTAGGTAAATGGGATGAAAACCGAATCTTGTCGTCAGATTGGTTAATTTCATTTAACAGAGGAGATAAGCTGATAAGACAAGATTGGTAAGAATAATGAATGAATGTGATGTGAAATTAAAATCGAATCCAAAAAGCATTATCAATATCGAGAGTTTTTAGTCATCAACATAAATATCAATCAAGTTGGTGATTGGGAAAGGAGGGATTAGTAAGGAGATGAGTTAGGCGAGAAATAATGTACAAGTAACTATCCTTTTTATATTCAACAAACTAAGGGCGATAAAAGAATTATCATGGATGGCACACGTCGTCCTACCGGGTTATGAATATTCTTTTTATGCTATGACAATCTAGTTGTAGTGTCAAAGTGTGTTTTTTGTGAACAGAAAGATAAGAACAATTAATGCAAAAGTTCGAAAGGGTAGAAAGTATATCCATGGTCAGTATGTGTTTGCATTTCGCAGAAGGTAATAAATCGCATGATAAATAAATGATATAAGGCTATGTAAAATTATTAATTGAATTGATAAAATAATAACATCTAAAATTAGTTCACACGACAATTACTATAATATGATAGCTTAACTATGACAAAATAATAATGATGAACTAAGAATAAAAATACGAAAATAGAGGAAGTAATATACAACGTAAGAAAAAAAATGTATAAAGAATAAGTAAAATCTGTAACAACTGTAAAAATAAATATTACAAAAAGTATTTATATGTAGATCGTTGAATTAACACATTCGTTTTGATAGACACGTCTGGTCATCGCAATGTAACATTCTACTTTAGTGAGGTCCTGAATGACCGCGAATGACCTGCTAGAGTACGAGACGACCTAGCCAAGTGACCTAGTAAAAATTCTTTTAAATTAATTCCAAATATACATACAAATATTCTTATTATAATACATACGATATTTGTTAAAGAAAAAATAAAATAAAATAAACGTTACTGAAATTAAGATATTGTTAATAATTTCATAACATTTAGCTGGTGGAATAAAATCAATCTCATGAATTATGGAAGATTCACACTATACATATGCGAATAATCGTATAAATAATGATGAAACTAATCCGAGTCGGAAATATTTTGTGCAATAACTGATCCGTCGGTTAGTCGGCTCGCTGCTTGTACAAATGTCTTACGGCAACCCTTAGCGACTGCGGCTGTATTTAGGGAATATTTTTACGCTAAACTGCGTTTGACCGGCGAAGATATAGTTCAGCATAACTCATACGCATGATACATGAAGAAAAATGAAGTTCGAATTCGCCAGTTCAATGAGAATTTTAAATTAGGCAAAATACGAACTAATTGAGAGTGATTTTAGATAGAAGCTAATCAATATGAATGATAACAAGCACGCACTTTAGAATAAATGCCCTGAAAAAATAGTCATAAGAAATATCTGTAAAAAAATTATGCAATTCTATCATTGATTACACATATAATGCGAGAAAGATACCTTTCGATACACACACATTGAGGGAAAAAAATCTGAGGGAAATGGGTTATTAAGAGTGGAAACATAATCAGAGAAAAATGGGGTGAAATTGAGACACGGGGGACAACGCTTCTACTGACTTACCTTGATTTCCCTGCCTGATGCGTTGTATTTACTGCTGTGATTACGTGAGAGTGAAAAAAATGTAAGTGCGTGGCGAGCGGTTCACGATTTTTAAGAAGATAGGAGGCGAGCACGACCCCTGGCAGACATCATTCTGTGAGGGTTTCGGTAGAACAGGGTGGGCGGGCGGGCAAGGACTTCTGCGTATTCTCTCGATATCAATGGTAGGTTCGGCGTAGCGGCTTCTTTGAAGTTGCGAGTCCGATACCAGCAATATCGTGGCACCACCGGCTGGCACCAGTTGTGAGGGTTGCTTTAGTCTGTCGTAACTAAGAACCCAGTACAAATAAGGTAGTGATGCCAGACACAGGGTTTGAACATTACAGGTTTATTCCATAATGCAGATAGCCTGCCGTTATGGTACACGATAGAAATATTCACTACAGAACAATGATCACAGTAATAAACAATATCACAACACGAGTAAACAGGCGGGAAATCAGGTGTCAACGGTAGCGTGGTCGATTCCCGGTCTGTCAGTAAGTTCCAAACATCCTTCTTTTATGGAAGGGGTTCGCAACGGTAGTTACGCGGAAAGGTAGTCTGGAAAGTAGGAGGCGTGACTATCGAGGAATTAAGCTCGTTTTGAGGGTGTAGGTCTTTGGGATGGCAAACATGTGTGAATTACCTATCAATCAAAGTTGACCTGACCTGACCCGGCGATTGCCTCGCTGGCTAGGAGTGCAACCAGTCATATGATTAATGTATTTGATTTATTTGTATTCAATATCGTATATAGTATTCTATATAATTCTCACAAAGAGAAGGAGAAGGGAGAGAGAGAGAGGGGCAGGAAGGAGAAAGGAGAGAGAGAGAGAGGGGGGGGGGGAGAGAAAAGGGAGAAAGAGAGGCATGAGATCCCACCCTCACTACAACAATTCAGTATTGTTCCTCATCCTCATGTGTAATTTGGTCAGAATTACGTATTGTGTCTTACATTTCGACCGTACCGACAAGATCTTACAGGAAAAAAAATAGTCAAGGTTTTAAAAACTCCTTCAGCAGATAAAATCCCACGCCAGAACTCCACGGTATGTGAAATGTTAAAATCGGAACTTTTTCGTTGCCTGCCAGTACAGCTACAGAGACCGTTAGAACTGACTGCCCTGTTGTGCCATAATTCACCTGTCACGCAGCGAGCGAGCCAGGCGCCGCGGTTACCCCCACCATGGGGGACAATCGCAAAGTAAACATTGAGGAGGGAGAAGCCTTGGTGGCCACCTCTCCCTCCCCTCCCAACGCTGAGCACAGCACCACGGATGATATATGCATACCCATGGAAGAAGCAAGTACTGCAGCAATTGCTGCAGCCTAGAGATAACTGAAGTAATGATGATTAACTTAACTTGCTTGTTCCTCTCTGCGTCACGTCGACAGATGATGCGGCATGAAGTATAACCAACACATTCGACAGGAAATATGTAGATTGCAGTGCAGAATGGGTCAAGTAAGTAATAAGATGGTAACCAACCTCTGCAATTCTTATAAAAGTACTAAGGGAGACATGGATTCCATTGCAACGATTGTAACAGAATATGTTGCTGGAATAAACTTGATAAAGAAAGTTATTGAACGTATGCAGGGAAGATGGAAAGATATTGCAATACAATGTCAAGATAATTCAAATCACGTGACCTTGGCTGTAGCAGTTCTGAAAAATGAAGAGTAAGTATTGAATTGTGATGAGAGGCCTGGAATATGAAGGGAAGTTAATATCCAGTTTAAGAAGAAATAGAATCACAAAACAAAAGGAATTCATTGCTCATGTGCGACATTCTAAGAAATCTGAAAGTAAAACAATTAGACTTGGCATTAACACGTGAAAATTATCAATTACTGATATGACCATGATATGGTCGTTTCCATACCCGAGAATGTTTTATCCAAGGGAGGCGTGCGACTGCTTAGCCGAAAAACGTTGGCGTGCTGGCGGTATCTCTTCTTAATATGACCGTGCGCTAGGTCAATTTACTTCAGGGAGCAATACTTATGGATCTATAAGCGGAAAAACTGCCGGAGCTGCGCCGGGCGGAAAGTAACCATGCTCGCGGTACTTCGCAGTGGACCTTATTACAGGTCGGTACAAGGGACGTCTACTCGTAAGACCGACGTGGCTCTCTCAGCCAAACATCGGCGCAGGCCCGGGATAACCATAAAATAAATGACCGGTTTGGCGGTCGTTGTGATGAGTGAAAGAAAGACTTACCCAGATCTTATTGTGGTAGGCCGATACTAGGTAAATGGGATGAAAAACCGAATCTTGTCGTCAGATTGGTTAATTTCATTTAACAGAGGAGATAAGCTGATAAGACAAGATTGGTAAGAATAATGAATGAATGTGATGTGAAATTAAAATCGAATCCAAAAAGCAATATCAATATCGAGAGTTTACAGTCGTCAACATAAAAATCAATCAGATAGGTGATTGGGAAAGGAGGGATTAGTAGGAAGATGAATTAGGCGAGAAATATTGTGCAAATAACTATCCACTTAATGTTCAACAAAACAAGGGCGATAAAAGAATCATTGTGGGTGGCACACGTCGTCCTACCAGGTTATGAATATTCGTTTTATGCCATGACAATCTATCTGTAGTGTCAAAGGGTGTTTGTGAACAGAAAGATAAGAATAATTAATGCAAAAGATCGAAAGGGTAGAAAGTATATCTATAGTCAATATGTGTGTTTCCATTTCGCAGAAGGTAATAAATCATATAATAAATAAATTATATAAGGCTATGTAAAATGATTAATTAAATTGATAAAATAATAACATCTCAATTTACTTCACATGATAATTACGATAATACGATAGCTTAACTATGACAAAATAATAATGATGAACTAAGAATAAAAATACGAAAATAGAGGAAGTAATATACAACGTAAGAAAAAAAAATGTATAGAAAATAAATAAAATCTGTAACAACTGTAAAAATAAATATTACAAAAAGTATTTATACGTAGATCGTTGAATTAACACATTCGTTTTGATAGACAGGTGTGGTCATCGCAAATGTAACATTTTACTTTAGTAAGGTCCTGAATGACCGCGAATGACCTGCTAGAGTACGAAATGACCTAACCAAGTGTCCTAGTAAAAATTCTTTTAAAGTAATTCCAAATAAACATATAAATATTCTTACTAAAATACATACGATATTTGCTAAAGAAAATAAAAAAAATAAACGTTACTGAAATTAAGATATTGTTAATAGTTTCATAATATTTAGCTGGCGCAATAAAATCAATCTCGTAAATTATGAAAGATTCCCACTATACATAGTGCGAATAATCATATAAATAATGATAATGATAAAGAAACTAATCTGAGTCGGAAATATTTTATCCAATAACTGATCCGTCGGTTAGTCGGCTCGCTGCTTGTACAAACATCTTACGGCAAACCTTAGCGTCTACGGCTGTATTTAGGAACACGTTTTACGCTAAACTGCGTTTGACCGGCGAAGCTATAATTCAGCTTAACTCATATGCATGGTACATGAAGAGAAAATGAAATTCGAATTCGCCAATTCAATGAAACTATTTTAAAAATAGGCAAAATGCAAACTAATTGAGAGTGATTTTAGATAGAAGCTAATCAATATGAATGATAACAAGCACGCACTTTAGAATAAATGCCCTGAAAAAATAGTCATAAGAAATATCTGTAAAAAAATCTGCAATTCTATCATTGATTACACATATAATGCGAGAAAGATACCTTTCGAAACACACACATTGAGGGAAAAAAATCTGAGGGAAATGGGTTATTAAGAGTGGAAACATAGTCAGAGAAAAATAGGGTGAAATTGAGACACGGGGGACAACGCTTCTACTTGATTTCCCTGCCTGACGCGTTGTATTTACTGCTGTGATCACGTGAGAGTGAAAAAAATGTAAGTACGTGGCGAGCGGTCCACGATTTTTAAGAAGATAGGAGGCGAGCACGACCCCTGGCAGACATCATTCTGTGAGGGTTTTGGCAGAACAGGGTGGGCGGGCGGTCAAGGACTTCTGCGTATTCTCTCGATATCAATGGTAGGTTCGGCGTAGCGGCTTCTTTGAAGTTGCGAGTCCAATACCAGCAAAATCGTGGCACCACCGGCAGGCACCAGTTGTGAGGGTTGCCTTAGTCTGTCGTAACTAAGAACCCAGCACAAATAAGGTAGTGATGCCAGACACAGGGTTTGAACATTACAGGTTAATTCCATAACGCGGATAGTCTGCCGTTATGGTGCACGATAGAAATATTCACTACAGCACAATGGTCACAGCAATAAACAATATCACAACACGTGTAAACAGGCGGGAAATCAGGTGTCAACGGTAGCGTAGTCGATTCCCGGTCCGTCAGTAAGTTCCAAACATCCTTCTTTTATGGAAGGGGTTCGCAACGGTAGTTACGCGGAAAGGTAGTCTGGAAAGTAGGAGGCATGACTATCGAGGAATTAAGCTCGTTTTGAGGGTGTAGGTCTTTGGGATGACAAGCATGTGTGAATTACCTATCAATCAAAGTTGACCTGACCTGACCCGGCGATTGCCTCGCTGGCTAGAAGTGCAACCAGTCATATGATTAATGTATTTGATCTATTTGTATTCAATATCGTATATAGCATTCTATATAATTCTCACAAAGAGAAGGAGAAGGGAGAGAGAGAGAGGGGCAGGAAGGAGAAAGGAGAGAGAGAGAGAGGGGGGGGGGGGAGAGAAAAGGGAGAAAGAGAGGCATGAGATCCCACCCTCACTACAACAATTCAGTATTGTTCCTCATCCTCATGTGTAATTTGGTCAGAATTACGTATTGTGTCTTACATTTCGACCGTACCGACAAGATCTTACAGGAAAAAAAATAGTCAAGGTTTTAAAAACTCCTTCAGCAGATAAAATCCCACGCCAGAACTCCACGGTATGTGAAATGTTAAAATCGGAACTTTTTCGTTGCCTGCCAGTACAGCTACAGAGACCGTTAGAACTGACTGCCCTGTTGTGCCATAATTCACCTGTCACGCAGCGAGCGAGCCAGGCGCCGCGGTTACCCCCACCATGGGGGACAATCGCAAAGTAAACATTGAGGAGGGAGAAGCCTTGGTGGCCACCTCTCCCTCCCCTCCCAACGCTGAGCACAGCACCACGGATGATATATGCATACCCATGGAAGAAGCAAGTACTGCAGCAATTGCTGCAGCCTAGAGATAACTGAAGTAATGATGATTAACTTAACTTGCTTGTTCCTCTCTGCGTCACGTCGACAGATGATGCGGCATGAAGTATAACCAATACATTCGACAGGAAATATGTAGATTGCAGCGCAGAATGGGTCAAGTAAGTAATAAGATAGTAACCAACCTCTGCAATTCTTATAAAAGTACTATTGTAACAGAACGATTGTAACAGAATATGTTGCTGGAATAAACTTGATAAAGAAAATTATTGAACATATGCAGGGAAGATGGAAACATATTGCAATACAATGTCAAGATAATTCAAATCACGTGACCTTGGCTGTAGCAGTTCTGAAAAATGAAGAGTAAGTATTGAATTGTGATGAGAGGCCTGGAATATGAAGGGAAGTTAATATCCAGTTTAAGAAGAAATAGAATCACAAAACAAAAGGAATTCATTGCTCATGTGCGACATTCTAAGAAATCTGAAAGTAAAACAATTAGACTTGGCATTAACACGTGAAAATTATCAATTACTGATATGACCATATGGTCGTCACCATACCCGAGAATGTTTTCTCCAAGGGAGGCGTGCGGCTGCTTGGCCGAAAAACGTTGGCGTGCTGGCGGTATCTCTTCTTAATATGACCGTGCGCTAGGTCAATTTACTTCAGGGAGCAATACTTATGGATCTGTAAGCCGAAAAACTGCCGGAGCTGCGCCGGGCGGAAAGTAACCATGCTCGCGGTACTTCGCAGTGGACCTTATTACAGGTCGGTACAATGGACGTCTACTCGTAAGACCGACGTGGCTCTCTCAGCCAAACATCGGCGCAGGCCCGGAATAACTATAAAATAAATGACCGGTTTGGCGGTCGTTGTGATGAGTGAAAGAAAGACTTACCCAGATCTTATTGTGGAGGTGGGCCGTGGTAGGCCGAGACTAGGTAAATGGGATGAAAAACCGAATCTTGTCGTCAGATTGGTTAATTTCATTTAACAGAGGAGATAAGCTGATAAGACAAGATTGGTAAGAATAATGAATGAATGTGATGTGAAATTAAAATCGAATCCAAAAAGCAATATCAATATCGAGAGTTTACAGTCGTCAGCATAAAAATCAATCAGATAGGTGATTGGGAAAGGAGGGATTAGTAGGAAGATGAATTAGGCGAGAAATATTGTGCAAATAACTATCCACTTAATGTTCAACAAAACAAGGGCGATAAAAGAATTATTGTGGGTGGCACACATCGTCCTACCAGGTTATGAATATTCGTTTTATGCCATGACAATCTATCTGTAGTGTCAAAGGGTGTTTGTGAACAGAAAGATAAGAATAATTAATGCAAAAGATCGAAAGGGTAGAAAGTATATCTATAGTCAATATGTGTGTTTCCATTTCGCAGAAGGTAATAAATCACATAATAAATAAATTATATAAGGCTATGTAAAATGTTTAATTAAATTGATAAAATAATAACATCTCAATTTACTTCACATGATAATTACGATAATACGATAGCTTAATTATGGCAAAATAATAATGATGAACTAAGAATAAAAATACGAAAATATAGGAAGTAATATACAACGTAAGAAAAACAAAGTATGAAAATAAATAAAATCTGTAACAACCGTAAAAATAAATATTACAAAAAGTATTTATACGTAGATCGTTGAATTAACACATTCGTTTTGATAGACATGTCTGGTCATCGCAATGTAACATTTTACTTTAGTGAGGTCCTGAATGACCGCGAATGACCTGCTAGAGTACGAAATGACCTAACCAAGTGTCCTAGTAAAAATTCTTTTAAAGTAATTCCAAATAAACATATAAATATTCTTATTAAAATACATACGATATTTGCTAAAGAAAATAAAAAAAATTAAACGTTACTGAAATTAAGATATTGTTAATAGTTTCATAATATTTAGCTGGTGCAATAAAATCAATCTCGTAAATTATGAAAGATTCCCACTATACATATGCGAATAATCATATAAATAATGATAATGATAAAGAAACTAATCTGAGTCGGAAATATTTTATCCAATAATTGATCCGTCGGTTAGTCGGACCGCTCCTTGTACAAACATCTTACGGCAAACCTTAGCGTCTACGGCTGTATTTAGGAACACGTTTTACGCTAAACTGCGTTTGACCGGCGAAGCTATAATTCAGCATAACTCATATGCATGGTACATGAAGAGAAAATGAAATTTGAATTCGCCAATTCAATGAAACCATTTTAAAAATAGGCAAAATACGAACTAATTGAGAGTGATTTTAGATAGAAGCTAATCAATATGAATAATAAACAAGCACGCACTTTAGAATAAATGCCCTGAAAAAATAGTCATAAGAAATATCTGTAAAAAAAATTATGCAATTCTATCATTGATTACACATATAATGCCTTTCGATACACACACATTGAGGGGAAAAAAATCTAAGGGAAATGGGTTATTAAGAGTGGAAACATAGACAAAAATAGGGTGAAATTGAGACACGGGGGACAACGCTTCTACTGACTTACCTTGATTTCCCTGCCTGACGCGTTGTATTTACTGCTGTGATCACGTGAGAGTGAAAAAAATGTAAGTGCGTGGCGAGCGGTCCACGATTTTTAAGAAGATAGGAGGCGAGCACGACCCCTGGCAGACATCATTCTGTGAGGGTTTGGTAGAACAGGGTGGGCAGGCGGGCAAGGACTTCTGCGTATTCTCTCGATATCAATGGTAGGTTCGGCATAGCGGCTTCTTTGAAGTTGCGAGTCCCGATACCAGCAATATCGTGGCACCACCGGCTGGCACCAGTTGTGAGGGTTGCCTTAGTCTGTCGTAACTAAGAACCCAGCACAAATAAGGTAGTGATGCCAGACACAGGGTTTGAACATTGCAGGTTTATTCC
>NW_028234414.1:1914056-1916556 GCF_977035675.1 Penaeus japonicus | reverse complement strand
ACTATTTCCCATTCCAACAAGATGGAACAAACGCCCTACCTCACATTTGGGTGACGGAATAGTCTCTGAGTGACCGCCTCTCGATCGTGACCTCATCTCTCTTCATTGGACGATATCTGAAGGACAGGCCAACTGCCCAATGACCTGATCTGAGAGCTTGGCCAGTTGAGATGACATGAGGAGGACGTATGCCAGCATATCAAACACCATATCTGAGCTAAAAGAAGGAGATGTGAGTCATACTAATGCCCATATATGCAAGGATGTGATGATGAACAAAACAAGGATGAAAAAAGACATTTGGAAGGTGTGCCGTAATTCTGGATGGGATCAGAACCTCCTAGTCAAGGTGATTTATTTAGTTGTTTATTGTCAATAGGTTTAAGTTAATTTTGGTACCATATTTGTGTAATCTGACTAAAACATGACTTAGATATAAGGGTTTCATGATTGTTATCATTCTCTTGGAATGTGCTGTATACATATACAGTGCATATATACAGTATGTGTGCGTGTGTGTGTGTGTGTGTGTGTGTGTGCGTGCTTTTCAGATTGAGTGTCACCAACGAAAGTTGTCGACGCCACCACATATATGGTTCAGAGTTGAATAAAATGATTGTTCATTATGCTGCCGGCGCGAATACCAAAATATTAATATGATCATTAAAGCATTTACTGCTAAGAAATTTGGTAATATCGCCACCACTCTGAGGTTTAGCTTTAGGAGGAAACCGTGAGGAAAACCTCTAGCAATTACCTCTGGGAAAATAATTATAAAAAAAAGATATTGGTAGTGTGATTTTATGGCCTTAATGGAATGCGAGTTCAGGTCGGCTCTTCCTATGGTCATGGCGAAACAACGATTCTCTGTGGTCGTTTAGTTTATCTAACAATTATAAAGATGGTAATAATTACAAAGAATAGGATCTTTTTTTTTTTGGGGGGGGGGCTGAATCTCCTACTCATTAACTGAATTTATTACATATATATATATATATATATATATATATATATATATATATATATATATATATATATATATATATATATATCTTATATAGTAACCTTAGGTCTTCTGACTTTGTTGTTGAATTTCTGAACCAATGCCACCGAGCGCCCACAGGGATTGTCTGTAAACCTTCGCTATCATTACTCCAGTATGAGTAGATAGGTAAATTCTATGGATCCTAGTTTGACAATCCTTTTGTTGGGTCGTGTGGTCTAGTTGGTTTAGTACTGCACTCTTGGGTCATTCCCGAGGGCGGCTGAGGTTCGACTTCGGGTTAGGGAGGTATGTTATACATATATATATATGTATATATATATATATATATATATATAATATATATATATATACATATTATATATACATATATATGTATATATATATATATATATATATATATATATATATTATATATATATATAATATTATATATTTATATATACATATCTATGTATATATATGTATATATATATATATATATATATATATATATATATATATATATATATATATATACACACACATTTTCACCAAAGTTACATTTTACATATTACTTAGTAATAAAAATAAAAAAAATCCTCAATATGTATCATGCTGACCTTTCTATCACCTTCAACATGTAGTTCCTCGTAACATAGCAACATAGTTTGTCGCACATCAACATGCACTGTTACTAACGACCCAATCATCTGACACAATTACAATCACCATACAGACGTCCTTCACCATCAGCAATAAGCCCAGGGGTTCACGACCTTCTCCCCCACCCCCCTCCTTCATCCCCACCCCTATCCCCCACTAACATGTTCACCCCCTCCCTATCTACCCCCTCCCCTTCCCTATCCACCCCCTAAACCCTTTCCCTCCCTAAACCCCCTCCCTATAGACCCCTAAACCCCCCTCCCCTCCCCCCTCCAAAATGTACCCCCTCCCTATAGACCCCTAAACCCCCCTCCCCTCCCCCTCCAAAATGTACCCCCACCCTATAGACCCCTAAACCCCCCTCCCCTCCTCCCCCTCCAAAATGTACACCCCCCTCCTATGTCCTTAATGAAAATAAGCCCAAGGTCATGTTTACTACCTCGACTTTCAATATCCAGCCTTTCTCCTAGATGAAGGCCGTCAGCGGGAATATTTGTAGACCTTCATGAAATGGGGAGGTAGGGGGGGGGTATAAGTAGGGGATGGGTGGGTATGGGGTAAGTGGGGATGGGGGGGGGTAAGTATCACTCCTTTCTCTCATTTTTCTAGCACTTTGAGTTACGTTTTCTCTCGCTTTCTTATCCTTCTCTCCTTCTCTCTTTCTTGCTTTCTTTCTCTCTCTCTATCTATCTATCTATTTATCTCTCTCTCTCTTTCTCTCCTTCTCTCTCTCTCTTTCTCCATTTCTTTCTCGCTCCCTCTCCCTCTCTCTCTCTCTCTCCTTCTCTCTTTCTCTCTCTCTTTCTCTCTCTCTCTCTCTCTCTCTCTCTCTCTCTCTCTCTCTCTCTCTCT
>NW_028234414.1:1899056-1901556 GCF_977035675.1 Penaeus japonicus | reverse complement strand
GCCTTTTTCTTGTCTCTTAAGCGAACTCCTAGCATAAGCCTTTCCATTCCTCTTTGGGCGCTTACTAATTTCCTCTCGAGTGCCTTGGTCGTAGTCCATGTCTCTGATCCATATGTCATGACGGGGAGGACACATTGGTCAAAAATCTTTCTCTTTAGACGTAGTGGCAGACGACCTCGTCATATGTACCGAAGGCACTCCAACGTAGCCTGATTTTCCGTTTTAGCTCGGCTTCGCAGGATGTACTCGACTGTATGAGTTGCCCTAGGTGTACATACTTGTTCACTGCTTCTAGTACCTCGCCCTGTAATTGTATTTGCTTAACTGGGGCTCGACTGTTGAACATGACTTTAGTCTTTTTCATGTTCATTTTTGCTGACTCGCCGAAAAGAACAATATCATCTGCAAATCATAGATTGCTTAAGTGCTCATTCCCTATTTGAATCCCTCTCTCCTTCCAATCTAACTTCTTGGATACTTCCTCCAAGCAAGCTGTAAATTGTTGCCAAATATATATATACCATTACCTACTATATATATTTAAACAAATTATAATGCATGAGCACATTATAATTCACGTGCGTATGTGTGCACGCGTGGACGCTGATATGTATGGGTGCTGTGTGCATACATACGGGCGTAGACGAATGCTTGGGGTATGTGCATAATTGCTTATTTGTATATATACGCGTCTACGATGTGCACTTATGGGCATAACCTTTATATATAGTAACGAATATATGTGCGGGCATGGGAGCGTGCATAGACATGCAAACATGCATTTTTGCGTAGGCCCTGTCCATTCTCACATGAGTAGACCGGAAGGTCGTGAGATAGATCAGTGGATACAGAGATCTCCTAATAACATGCGAGACTAACTCAAACGTGTTATTGGATATTAATGGTACCTCCGGACTAAATTTACTTCCCCCACCGTACACAAGGCCGACAGGTGGGGGTATCAGGCCACACCCCTCTTAAATATGATTTCCCAGTCATTCCCCGGAAGCGAAGGAGCCCCTGGTCACGGCGGCGATCAGGATCGCTCCGGAGCAGAGGGCACTAAGAATATCCGGATAGACCCAAACCGCCTAAAGATGATGAACTTATGCACATGCAATGTAAGGACCCTGAGAACAGAATCTGATCTTCTGACACTGCTTGAGGAACTTTCATTTATTAAATGGGATATTGTAGGACTTTCTGAAGTTAGGAGACTAGGCGAAGAGCAGAAATTACTAAATGATGGGCACTTATTCTATTGGCGAGGTAAACCCTTGGATAGCAAACAAGAATCAGGAGTAGGTTTCTTAGTTCACAAGCGACTCGAAAAGAATGTTAGGGAATTCTACAGTGTGAGTGAAAGAGTCGTCTCTGTAATACTGAAACTAAACAACAGATATAGCCAAAAAAATATCCAAGTATACGCTCCTACCAGCAGTCATAGTGATGAGGATATAGAGAGCTTTTATGAAGATGTGCAAGCAGCTACCGATAGAGCAAACACTGTATAAGACGTAACCGTTATCAATAAAGTAAATGTCGGTAGCGACCATAGACTGGTCAGAAGTAGAGTAAAATTACAGCTAAGAAGGGAACGAAATAAGCTCATACAGAAGCGACGGAATTCAGTATCAACATCCGAAACAAATACTCAGCTCTCGAAGAACTTAGACCAAATGAACGACCAATTCAGTGAGATATTAACGGAAGCTGCATTTGAAATAGGGGGTAAAGACGAAAAAGAAAAGTTTAGTAAGCTTTTGGTGGAGACAAGAGAGCTTATGAAACAGCGTAGGGACATGAAAATAACATCAGTCAGAGACAAGATAGAATAAACAAAGCTGACTAAGACGATAAACAAGAAGAAGAAAGAGGATGTACGCAAATTTAACATACGAAAAATAAACGAAGCTCTGCTTGCCGGCACCAGCCTTAAGGCAACAAAGAGGAGGCTCGGAATAGGGAAAATCAAATGTATGCAGTAAAGAAACCCAACGGAGAGGCGACATACAATAAAAATGAAATTATCAAAGTAATAGAAGACTTCTATCGCAACCTATACCACTCAAACGACCAACCACATACGGAGACAAACACAACAATTGGAGATGTTCCAAACATCACGGTAGATGAAGTAAATAGGGCACTAAAAAGCATGAAAAGAGGAAAAACAGCAGAAGACGGCATTAGTGTAGATCTTATTCAAGATGCAGGAGGGATCACAGCAATAAAACTGGCCAGTCTTTATAACAGATGTCTAGACGTCGGTAAAACTGCGAAGGCCTGGAGAAACGCAATAATAATTTTAATACACAAAAAGGGAGACACAAAAGACTTAAAGAATTACCGACCTATAAGCCTCCTTTCCTTTTCCTCTGGTTTTCACTTCAATGTCCTCGCCTATTGCTTCCAGATACATCAGCCATCACGACGCATGCGCGAGAAATATGAACGAAAAAGAAAAATGAAATAGTCACAAGAAATATGAACGAAAAAG
>NW_028234414.1:1884056-1891556 GCF_977035675.1 Penaeus japonicus | reverse complement strand
TATCTGTCTGTCTGTCTCTCTCTCTCTCTCTCTCTCTCTCTCTCTCTCTCTCTCTCTCTCTCTCTCTCTCTCTCTCTCTCTCTCTCTCTCTCTCTCTCTCTCTCTCTCTCCCTCCCTCCCTCTTCTCCCTGTTTGTTTGTCTGTCTGTCTATATATATGTCTGCCTCTCTCACTCGCTCTCTCTCTCGTTCCCACCTGTCTCTATCTGTCTGTCTCTCTCTCTCTCTCTCTCTCTCTCTCTCTCTCTCTCTCTCTCTCTCTCTCTCTCTCTCTCTCTCTCTCTCTCTCTCTCTCCTCTCTCTCTCTCTCTCTCTCCCTCTCCCTCTCCCTCTCCCTCTCCCTCTCCCTCTCCCTCTCCCTCTCCCTCTCCCTCTCCCTCTCCCTCTCTTTCTCTCCCTCTCTTTCTCTCTCTCTCTCTCTCTCTCCCTCCCTCTCCCTCTCCCTCTCTTTCTCGCTCTCCCCCGTCTCTATCTGTCTATCCCTCTCTCTCTCTCTCTCTCTTTCAGAAACAGGACGGCGAAAGGGGAGTGTGGAGTCGAATCATAAATGACGTATATTGGAGAATGATTTATCAACGTCTTCTTTATATATCTGCTGACAAAGGGTCGTTATTGATATCTTTCTCTTCCTTTTAAACAGGTTTTATTTCTTTCTTTCATTTTTATTCATACAGCGAGAACCCATAGGTCAGAGGTCATAGCTGCGTTTCAAATCTTTATTATCAAGTGCACATTATCTCTAGGGTGATAAATATCTTATACTGATACAGAGGGATGTTTTACAGAAGAACAAAGAACATCCACCCACAATTAAAATATGTAAATAGATTCTTAAACACAGAATCTAGAATCAGTATCACCATCAACACCAGCCTGTGAAGCTAATGGGAATACTACTTCCATTATTTAATAATATTGACTTCAGGAAATAGGACTTGCGGAATAAAACTGCTCAGGGAAGACTTGACGTCACTATTGTATTACGTCACGAATTTGCTTGTGACGTCACGACAGGTTTCGAGAAATCGGGAGAGGGGTGACTCAACTAATCATATACCTTCTTCTTCCCATTAAGATACCTAGAAGAGAGGTTTTATCGACAACTTTGCAATATATGGACAACTGTTTTTGCAAGATGTAATGGATAATCTATAAAGTTTCACTGAATTAGTCACTTGTTCGGACATAAGGAAGGTACTTAGAAAACCTAACACCAGTCACGTTGCAGAGTTGCAAGAAGAAAACAAAGGCAGAACAGACAAAAAAAATAATGATAATAATAGTAATAAAAAAAAAAAGATAATAATAACCTAACCGTTTTCAAGAAAGCAGCAAATAAGCTAATAAAGAACGGCACGTTCTTATCCATTCACATTTCTATTCAACAGAAGAACAAAGTTGTTTCTTCTCAAAAGAACAGGAATGCTCTGTTACCTCCCCTGAAGATTTACTTAGAATCATGTCAGAATCAAACAGGAATGCTTTGTTACCTCCCCTGAAGATTAACTTAGAATCATGTTAGAATCACCTAGGTATGCTCTGTTACCTCCCCTGAAGATTTACTTAGAATCATGTTGGAATCAAAGAGGTATGCTCTGTTACCTCCCCTGAAGATTTATTTAGAATCATGTCAGAATCAAACAGGAATGCTTTGTTACCTCCCCTGAAGATTAACTTAGAATCATGTTAGAATCACCTAGGTATGCTCTGTTACCTCCCCTGAAGATTTACTTAGAATCATGTTGGAATCAAACAGGAATGCTCTGTTACCTCCCCTACAGATTTACTTAGAATCATGTCGGAATCAAACAGGAACGCTCTGTTACCTCCCCTGAAGATTAACTTAGAATCATGTTAGAATCACCTAGGTATGCTCTGTTACTTCCCCTGAAGATTTACTTAGAATCATGTCAGAATCAAACAGGAATGCTCTGTTACCTCCCCTGAAGATTTACTTAGAATCATGTCGGAATCAAAGAGGAATGCTCTGTTACCTCCCCTGAAGATTTACTTAGAATCATGTTGGAATCAAAGAGGTATGCTCTGTTACCTCCCCTGAAGATTTATTTAGAATCATGTCAGAATCAAACAGGAATGCTTTGTTACCTCCCCTGAAGATTAACTTAGAATCATGTTAGAATCACCTAGGTATGCTCTGTTACCTCCCCTGAAGATTTACTTAGAATCATGTTGGAATCAAACAGGAACGCTCTGTTACCTCCCTGGAGGATTTACTTAGAATCATGTTGGAATAAAACATGAACGTTTTCTTACCTCCTAGGAAGATTTCCTTAGAATCATGTCAGAATAACCTAGGCAAGCTCTGTTACCTCCCCTACAGATTTACTTAGAATCATGTCGGAATCAAACAGGAACGCTCTGTTACCTCCCCTGAAGATTAACTTAGAATCATGTTAGAATCACCTAGGTATGCTCTGTTACCTCCCCTGAAGATTTACTTAGAATCATGTCAGAATCAAACAGGAATGCTCTGTTACCTCCCTGGAGGATTTACCTAGAATCATGTTGGAATCAAACAGGAATGCTCTGTTACCTCCCCTGAAGATTTACTTAGAATCATGTCGGAATCAAAGAGGAATGCTCTGTTACCTCCCCTGAAGATTTACTTAGAATCATGTTGGAATCAAACAAGTACACTCTGTTACCTCCCCTGAAGATTTACTTAGAATCATGTTGGAATCAAACAGGAATGCTCTGTTACCTCCCCTGAAGATTTACTTAGATTCAAGTTGGAATCAAACAGGAATGCTCTGTTACCTCCCCTGAAGATTTACTAAGAATCATGTCAGAATCACCTAGGTACGCTCTGTTATCTCCACTGAAGATTTACTTAGAATCATGTCAGAATCAAACAAGAACGCTCTGTTACCTCCCCTGAAGATTTACTTAGAATCATGTCAGAATCACCTAGGCAAGCTCTGTTACCTCCCTGTGGATTTACTTAGAATCATGTCGGAATCAAAGAGGAACGCTCTGTTACCTCCTCTGAAGATTTCCTTAGAATCATGTCAGAATCAAACTAGGTATGCTCTGTTACCTCCCCTGAAGATTTACTTAGATTCATGTTGGAATCAAACAGGAATGCTCTGTTACCTCCCCTGAAGATTTACTCAGAATCATGTCAGAATCACCTAGGTTTGCTCTGTTACCTCCCTGGAGGATTTACTTAGAATCATGTCAGAATCAAAGAGGAACGCTCTGTTATCTCCCCTGAAGATTTACTTAGAATCATGTCAGAATCAAAGAGGAACGCTCTGTTATCTCCCCTGAAGATTTACTTAGAATCATGTCAGAATCAAACAGGAACGCTCTGCTACCTCCCTGGAGGATTTACTTAGAATCATGTCAGAATCAACCAGGAATGCTCTGTTACCTCCCCTGAAGATTTACTTAGAATCATGTCGGAATCAAACAGGAACGCTCTGTTACCTCCCTGGAGGATTTACTTAGAATCATGTTGGAATAAAACATGAACGTTTTCTTACCTCCTAGGAAGATTTCCTTAGAATCATGTCAGAATAACCTAGGCAAGCTCTGTTACCTCCCTGTGGATTTACTTAGAATCATGTCGGAATCAAACAGGAACGCTCTGTTACCTCCCTGGAGGATTTACTTAGAATCATGTCGGAATCAAACAAGCACGCTCTGCTACCTCCCTGGAGGATTTACTTAGAATCATGTCGGAATCAAACAAGCACGCTCTGCTACCTCCCTGGAGGATTTACTTAGAATCATGTCGGAATCAAAGAGGAATGCTTTGTTACCTCCCCTGAAGATTTACTTAGAATCATGTTGGAATCAAAGAGGAACGCTCTGTTACCTCCCATGAAGATTTACTTAGAATCATGTTGGAATCAAACAAGTATGCTCTGTTACCTCCCTGGAAGATTTACTTAGAATCATGTTGGAATCAAACAAGTATGCTCTGTTACCTCCCTGGAAGATTTACTTAGAATCATGTCGGAATCAAAGAGGAACGCTCTGTTATCTCCCCTGAAGATTTACTTAGAATCATGTCAGAATCAAACAGGAATGCTCTGTTACCTCCCCTGAAGATTTACTTAGAATCATGTCAGAATCAAACAGGAATGCTCTGTTACCTCCCCTGAAGATTTACTTAGAATCATGTCAGAATCAAACAGGAACGCTCTGTTACCTCCCCTGAAGATTTACTTAGAATCATGTCAGAATCAAACTAGGTACGCTCTGTTACCTCCCCTGAAGATTTACTTAGAATCATGTCAGAATCAAACAGGAATGCTCTGTTACCTCCCCTGAAGATTTACTCAGAATCATGTCAGAATCACCTAGGGATGCTCTGTTACCTCCCTGGAGGATTTACTTAGAATCATGTCAGAATCAAAGAGGAACGCTCTGTTACCTCCCCTGAAGATTTACTTAGAATCATGTCGGAATCAAACAGGAATGCTCTGTTACCTCCCCTGAAGATTTACTTAGAATCATGTCGGAATCAAACAGGAATGCTCTGTTACCTCCCCTGAATATTTACTCAGAATCATGTCAGAATCACCTAGGTATGCTCTGTTACCTCCCCTGAAGATTTACTCAGAATCATGCCAGAATCACTTAGGGATGCTCTGTTACCTCCCTGGAGGATTTACTTAGAATCATGTCAGAATCAAAGAGGAACGCTCTGTTACCTCCCATGAAGATTTACTTAGAATCATGTCAGAGTCAAACAGGAATACTCTGTTACCTCCCCTGAAGATTTACTTAGAATCATGTCAGAATCAGCTAGGCACGCTCTGTTACCTCCCCTGAAGATTTACTTGGAATCATGTCAGAATCAAAGAGGAACACTTTGTTACCTCCGCTGAAGATTTACTTAGAATCATGTCAGAATCAAAGAGGAACGCTCTGTTACCTCCCATGAAGATTTACTTAGATTCATGTTGGAATCAAACAGGAATGCTCTGTTTCCTCCCCTGAAGATTTACTTAGAATCATGTTGGAATCAAACAAGTATGCTGTTATCTCCCCTGAAGATTTACTTAGAATCATGTCAGAATCAAACAGGAACACTCTGTTACCTCCCTGGAGGATTTACTTAGAATCATGTTGGAATAAAAAAAGAACGTTTTCTTACCTCCTAGGAAGATTTACTTAGAATCATGTCGGAATCAAACAGGAATGCTCTGTTTCCTCCCCTGAAGATTTACTTAGAATCATGTTGGAATCAAATAAGTACGCTCTGTTACCTCCCTGGAGGATTTATTTAGAATTATGTCAGAATCAAAGAGGAATGCTCTGTTACCTCCCCTGAAGATTTACTTAGAATCATGTCGGAATCAAACAGGAATGCTCTGTTTCCTCCCCTGAAGATTTACTTAGAATCATGTCGGAATCAAACAGGAACGCTCTGTTACCTCCCTGGAGGATTTATTTAGAATCATGTTGGAATCAAACAGGCATGCTATGTTACCTCCCTGGAGGATTTATTTAGAATCATGTTGGAATCAAACAGGAATCAAACAAACATGTTACCTCCCTGGGGCTGGATTCACTAACATACGATGGTAAGGCATTTACCAGCTGTCAACTACCAGAGCGTTTACCAGTCATGGCAAAGTGGGATTTATCAAGCGATGATAAGTCGCCTGGTAAGGGTAAAAAGACTTTATCACCGTAATTTGATGGTAGCTCTGGTAAATCGATTCCGCCAATCAGCGAGCGCCTTACATAATTTTTTAGGCTCCTTTGACCAATCCCGTAACATGTAAACAAAACCTGATCCAACAGCGAGACTTTTTTGTTTCAAGAAATGATAAAGATTTCTTCTGTATTAAATTATTTCTATATAAATTAATTTCCTAGAAAGCATATTCTATTGCATGATCTTATGGATCATATATAACGTAATGGTTTTCAAAAACATACTTTTTTTTTTTTTTTTTTAGATTGCAGTCGAAAGAAAAGAAACAATGGCTCCACGCAATGGTGGTGTTATTTGTACCAACGTTTTCCAAAAAGAAATGCCAATCAAACCCTAAGATTATGAATAATTGTATCTAAAATAATGCAAACACAAAAATAATTTACATATTTATATGTTTACTGTTTTTCAGCTGAATGTTATTAAAACAAAATGTTTGAATTTGTCAAATTATTAATTCCATGTATTATTTTCAGTTATTGTAGGCCTATGACGAAGCTGCATGAACATTATTCTCGCTTATTTCCTGTGAATTTTATTAAATTTTGTCATATTCATATGAAAATGAACAGTTGCCATCACTCTGATCTTAATAAGTGTACATGCAAACTAAAGTGTCGCCTTAAATGTTGATTTTTTGATGAGATAAAGCGAGATGAGAGAGTCATCACTGTAGTTGCCAGTGGACATACCAGTGCTCCAACCACTGGTAAATTTAGCATTGTATTCTATCATGGTAAGTTGTTCATGAATACCGATGCGGTCTTTTTACCATCATAATTGTAGTTACCAGCGTATTTATCATGGTAAGTGCGTTAGTGAATCCGGCCCCAGGAGGATTTATTTAGAATCATATTGGAATCAAACAGGCATGCTATGCTACCTCCCTGGAGGATTTACTTAGAATCATGTCAGAATCACTTAGGCAAGCTCTGTTACCTCCCTGTGGATTTACTTAGAATCATGTCGGAATCAAAGAGGAACGCTCTGTTATCTCCCCTGAAGATTTACTTAGAATCATGTCGGAATCAAAGAGGAACGCTCTGTTATCTCCCCTGAAGATTTATTTAGAATCATGTCAGAATCAAACAGGAACGCTCTGTTACCTCCCCTGAAGATTTACTTAGAATCATGTCAGAATCAAACAGTAACGCTCTGTTACCTCCCCTGAAGATTTACTGGTAAATTTAGCATTGTATTCTATCATGGTAAGTTGTTCATGAATACCGATGCGGTCTTTTTACCATCATAATTGTAGTTACCAGCGTATTTATCATGGTAAGTGCGTTAGTGAATCCGGCCCCAGGAGGATTTATTTAGAATCATGTTGGAATCAAACAGGCATGCTTTGTTACCTCCCTGGAGGATTTACTTAGAATCATGTTGAAATAAAACATGAACATTTTCTTACCTCCTAGGAAGATTTACTTAGAATCCTGTCAGAATCACCTAGGCAAGCTCTGTTACCTCCCTGTGGATTTACTTAGAATCATGTCGGAATCAAAGAGGAACGCTCTGTTACCTCCCCTGAAGATTCACTTAGAATCATGTTGGAATTACCTAGGTATGCTCTGTTACCTCCCTGGAGGATTTACCTAGAATCATGTTGGAATCAAACAGGAATGCTATCTTACCTCCCAAGAAGATTTACTTAGAATCATGTCAGAATCAAACAGGAACGCTCTGTTAACTCCCTGGAAGATTTACTTAGAATCATGTTGGAATCACCTAGGTAAGCTCTGTTACCTCCCTGGAGGATTTATTTATAATCATGTCGGAATCACCTAGGCAAGCATTGTTACCTCC
>NW_028234414.1:1871556-1874056 GCF_977035675.1 Penaeus japonicus | reverse complement strand
ATAGATTAATAGATAAGAGATTAACTAATTGATAAAGGCATAAATAGATGTATAAGTGTGTATGTGTATATATATATATATATATATATATATATATATATATATATATATATATATATATATATTTATTTATTTATACATATGTATGAATGAATATATATATATATATATATATATATATATATATTTATTTATTTATACATATGTATGAATGAATATATATATATATATATATATATATATATATATATATATAATCACATCTATAAGTGATCACTGATGAAATTAAAAACTACTAATAAAATAAGCATCGCAATAGGCCTATAGAAGTACGCAACTGCTTTGAGGGAGCGGCGGGTGGGGCCTCGAGGGCGGGTGAGGGTGGCTGGCCGGCTGCCGGGAGGACATCCTGCGGCGTCCTGTTGATTGGGAGAGGCTTTTGGAGAGAGGGTGTCCTTTTCTTTACTTTACTTTCTTATTGTTTTGCCTTTTTATTCATTTACTTTAAATCGGGGCATTACTTTGCATAAACTTTCTGCATTATTGTTTTTTTTTTTCTTATTTGCACAACGTATGGACGTTATTTTGAATACTTTATCTTCTTATCTTTCTCATAGTCTACTTAATTCACTAATGGATCAATTGATTTTTGATCCTCGTTAGCCTCTCGTACGCATATCATACGCAAACATGGCTTTATTGATAAAATATAAATGCTTGTAAATCTACAACAAAAATAACAACATAACTCTAAAGCGTAACACCGGGATCCAATTCACACTAAGGGAACGGGAATCCATTCATATACTCAGGGGCGGTTCATCAGAGTTTCTAAGCAGTTTCTAAGCAGGTAAGTACACCGACTACTGGCCGCAAGGACTCACTTTTGACTCGCTTTCTGTAGTAGATGACAACAACAAGGATGGCGACAACTGCTACTGAAAGAACAGACCCGACCAGGACAGGGAACTCCCAGTCTGCGAATGAAGGAAGAGACGAAAGAGAAATTATGATGAGCTACAAGTATGAGGTCAATGGCGGGGATGATAATGATAATGATAATGATAATGATAATGATGATGATAATAATGATAATGACAATGAAAAAGATTATGATATAGTGGCGACGCGCGATAGCCTCATAACCTCTCTAGATGAAGGTAAGGGGAGACTCCTTTAGTCTCGGTCGACACTCCGCCCAGAGAGAGTGCCACGATGAAGATAGAAAGAAAAAAAAAACATTGGTATTTTCGAAACCTGATAATCTGTCCCTCATTTGAGTGAAGATGGCAAGTTAAGATAGTGAGAATAACGGCGTTAACGCGACTGGAACCCCTTGCTGAAGAGGGTTTAGCACCCAGCACTCTTGGAGTGTTGGTCTGGCTCCAACCAGGTCCTTCACCAGCGGCGGATCACAACCAGTGAGGGAGAAATGGGGGAGACGGGTGGACTAGATCGCTAAAGCACGTTGGCGAACCGACTGAAAGAAGACACAGGAAAAGAATGAACCGAATTTAGGACGAAAGAAGGGAGAGTTTGAAGGAAGTGAGAAAAAACTAGCAGATCAGGAGAGACAGGGAAGGACCAGTGGTTGATTCCCTGAACCAGAAATAGAAGAAATAGAACAAGCTGGAGCAGCTAGCGATACAAGTGTAGCGAATCTGAGTGGAGACTGACTGAAGCTGAAAATGGGGCTGAGATCAATTAATGGGGTTACAAGGGGCAGGGTCACAACGCGACTGGTGATAAATGTCGTGAAATTCCGATGCCAGATTTAGGAAGAGTTTCAGAAAGAAGGCCAGAAAGAGAGGAACTATTGCCCCATACGGTTCGAATTATCAAGAATTTGGAAATCAAAGGTCATGGTACTACCGGGAGCCATTGATGTTCTTGGGACGGTGACAAACAGGACAGAAAGCCCATTGAGAGGGATAGGCCTTTCTTGCCCCGTTGAAACATCTCCAAAGGGCGTGCTTGCTTGGAAAGGCTAGAGTTGTCACAAAAGTGTTAGATACTTTAAAGAGATGGAACCGATTGCATGAGACATTTGGCTGTGTGTGTATACGTATATATACTGTATATATATATATATATATTATATATATATATATATATATATATATATATATATATATATATATATATATATATATATATATATATATATATATATATATATATATATATATATTATATATATATATATATAATATATATATATATATATATATATATATATATATATATATATATATATATATTATATATATATATAATACATATATAATATAATATATATATATATATATATATATATATAATATATATATATATATATATATATATATTACATACATATATGTACATATATATATATATGTATATATATATACATACATATATGTACATATATATATATATATATATATATATATATATATATATATATATATATATAAGGAAGAGAAATAATGCTAATGATGATAACATTAATAGTAAG
>NW_028234414.1:1854056-1861556 GCF_977035675.1 Penaeus japonicus | reverse complement strand
GGTTCTATTATGCCAAGCTCAAGCATCTTATCAACTTCATTGTTGAATACATCAGTTAGGTTATATGGTATGGGATAAGGCTTTTTACAAACAGGTTTAGTTGTCTCAAGCTTGATTACATGCTCTATAGAGTTTGTACGCCCTGGTTTATCTGTAAATACATCAGGATATTCAGAAATAAGAGTATGTATATCATCCTTTTTCTGTACACTTAGATCATTTCCTATATTTAATGAATCATTACTTTCCATTTCAAGATACATGGTTTCACCTTCATTATCATTATCATTTTCATCTACAACACACACATTCACCATTCTGCTTTTCTTAAGTGCAGATTCATCGCGGCGGTAGTACCGCTTTAACATATTGATGTGAAATAATTTACTTTTTCCACGAACTTTTATAAGATAATCTACTCCATTATCTTTAGCATCTATGACAGGATAAGGCCCTTTCCATTGCATAATCATTTTATTGTGGTTAGTTGGCAAGAGTACAAGCACTTCATCATTTATCATTAGCTTACGATTCCTAGATTTTAGATCGTAATAGCTTTTATAATTCTTGCTACTAATTTCAGCTTGAGAGACGGCTAACTTAGCTGTTTCCTCTAATCTAGATCTTAAATCAGTCACATATTGATACGTAGACTTTACTTCACTCTCGATATCATCGTTCGACCAAAGTTCATGCAAAATTGTAAGTGGACCTCTAATTTGTCTACCATAAAGAAGTTCAAACGGAGAAAACTTCAACGAATCGTTCGGGATTTCTCTGTAAGCAAAAAGAACAGCGGGAAGGTATCTATCCCAGTCTTGTGGATGGTCAGAGCAGAGCTTTTTAATCATTGCTTTCAAGACTCCATTTAAGCGTTCAGCAGCTCGCTCCTCGCGTTCGTCTCTCGCTCGTTCATAATCTAACAAACGTTCAATAGCATCAGCACTCAACCCGAGAGACTGAGCTTCTTTCATAATATCAGTAATAGATTTCATGTTACAATTAAACTATAAACAATGCCAACAAGTAAACAATACAAGTCTAACATTTAAGTAAATCAAATACGGAGGATAATCTCCAATGTGACATCCACAGCATAAAACACAAAGCTGATAATCACAGTTACGAGGTATTAGCCGTATTATTAACCGACCCCTTATACGTAACCAAAAATTCTGGAAGCGAATTACGGCTTCCGAACAACGAACTATAGGAATTACAGCGAAGACAATTCCCTCAGACGCGAGAATACACTGCCACTATAGTTACGATAACAATCACTTGCCTCACCTGCACCTCCCTTTTGCGCATGCCCGTGGTTTACAAGCACTCACCAGTATCACAGCCACCGACAAAACCATTTCCTTAAAAAATACACAATGTATTAGTTTCATAAGATGACAAGTCCCTTTTGAATGAAGTGAACAGTATGAACTAGCTGTGCAACACTCAACGACTATACACCATATATCCTACTCACTGCGCCACTTGTAAAAAGGATCTTTCATTATATATGGAAATTTATCATTGGTAGTATTGCACTTTTAGCTTTATCGTACTCTTCACTTCCAAAAAGGGGTTATATAAAGATTAGATACCATTCACCTTATATTTACAAAAACATATGTACATTACAAATAATATAGTTCAGAAATCACGTCCCTTTGAGCGTGTCAAACCGCCCAGGTGTCACGGGGCTTGTTAAAGCTTGGCGCTCCTCCGAATATTAGAGTTTCGGGGGACATGAGAGGCACACTGTAGTGGCGCCTGGCGTCAACGTCATAAAATAACCAAATACAAAAATAAGAGAGGTGAGGGTCACCGTGCTCACTCGAACAGGTGGTATGGCTAAGTGACCGATTGTATGGTGGAATAATACCAGGTGAGGCATACCTACGCGCATGCGCATTACAAAATAAGGGAGTTAAGATATAAACATGTACATCGATGTATATCGATATTTAATAAGGATAATTATTTCCTCGTAGATATTCAAATATTGCTTTACATTCTTCACATTGTCATAGCACACATGTTATGTTTGAAATTAGTAAAGCTGTTATATTAATCCCTTTACAAACAGGATATGTAAAATCTATCTTTACCCCATTAATGATATATATATATATATATATATATATATATATATATATATATATATATATATATATATATATAGATAGATAGATAGATAGATAGATAGATAGATAGATAGACGGATAGATAGATATAGATATATATTACACACACATATATGTACATATATACATGTATATATATACATATATATATATATATATATATATGTATATATATATATATATATATATATGTATATGTATGTATGTATGTATGTTTATATATATAAACATACATACATACATATATATATATATATATATATATATATATATATATATATATATATATATATATGTATATATATATATATATATATATATATATATATATATATGTATGTAAATATATATGTATATATGTATGTATGTATATCCATATATATATTTGTATATAGATAGATAGATAGATAGATATATGTGTGTGTGTGAAAATTTGAATTTAATTCACGGTCCCCTAGTACTACCTGAGAGGACCATCAAGGTTCACGAACCACAGGTCGGGAACCACTGGTCTGGATCAAGGGTTCTCAACCCGCGGTTCAGGAGAGAATTTGGGCGTACGTGACTTTTTTATGCAATCACACATTGGCTCAACTATCACCATTACTAATTAGCAACTGCATCTAACTGTATGTAACGCTAGTTTAGTGTCGCAATGGCTTGAAAAGTGTGTCTGTTTTCGTAAAGTGTTTGCAGCTGATTACATTTATTTCCTTATGATACTAACTGGTTCCTATTAGCACTGACTCATAGGTGCGAAAATTTTGTCTCCTCGACTAGTATAATGCAATTTATCCTCCATAAACCATGTTGATAAACCATGCATTTATTTTTAAATTCCTTGGTACTGCATTCCGCGTTCGGGATAGGCGACCAACAATGAAAAACTTCAAGGGTAAATTAGATTTAAAAGGTAGAACCCGTGGTCTAGATATTGTCTGATGGATTAGCGCATTGAATTATTTTAGGTGAGTCCCCCGTGAACTATGCTGATTGTGGTTTAATGTATCATAGAAAACTCTCTCTTCCCTACGTTTAGGGGAGACTGTGAGAAATATGATTCTGTTGCCTATATATAAAATCTCTACGTTACCATTCCCTTCAGAATTCACAGAAATTGTTTAATGGTTCTTGAGTGACGTTGTCTAACAAAATAGATATTAATTCCATATGGCGTCGCGTCCGAGGTGTGAATTGGCGCTTTCAACTTTCGATTGTCGCGAGCAGCAGATGGTCCCTCTATGGAATACTACCTTATAAATGGCTCAGCGCGGATTTAACGTCGCTGAAACATCCTTACACCTCAAGGCAATATATTGGCATGGAAGGACGCCTCACCTGACCTCTGCTGACTCAGCACTGGACGTGGGAACTGACTGAACTAAGCACGCACAGGTGTGGCACGTCCTCGACAGCGCTCAATGGGTCCCGCAAAACCCTCAGTGATACAGACCCATTGCTGGTCTAATTTCCAATCCCCCATTAGGATGAGGTGGCATGAGACAATCCAGAATCAAGCTTTCAAGCTGCAAGGAGGACGGTCTTCTGAGGAGGAGGTGAAATGTGCCGAAAGACATAATTAACGGCTTATCTAAGTAAGGATATTTTCAACTAAATGAATGTTCACAATGTTTATACGTCCACACGCAAGATGCTAGTGAACAAAGTAGAGCCTTCACTCGATGGAAGTGAGATGCTTGTCAGCTGTGCTTGCTTGCATGTGTGTGTGTGTGTTTGTGTGTATGTGTCTGTATGTGTGTATGTGTCTGTATGTGTGCCTGTGTGTGTGTGTCTATGAATCTATCTCCCTGCCTATTTTGTGTATACGTCCACTCAAACACAAATCATACATTCTTCTTCTCTTCCTTCCCATACCACAGGTTATAATAGTGAAAGAGGACCAAAAAATCGAAAAATGTCATTTAAAGCAAGAGATCAACATACAGCAGGATGCCCGACATGTACAAGTATATGAGGCAGAGTATCTCAAGTGGCGACTTTGCACCGAAAAATTCCACCAGAAAAGTAAGGAAAGTTTGGTCATGTGTGTGATTTTATCTTGTCTTTTCATCTCGTTTATCCACCTTCGTGTATGTACTGCCATTTTTATTCCCTGTTATAGCAGTCATCCTTATTATCATCCTTACCTGAATATTGAATTATTATTATCATCATCATAATTATCCTCGATATTATTATCTTCATCATTATTATACTTCATCATTACCATTATCATTTTTTCTTGTCAGTATTGCCACTATCACCGTCATAATCATTATCATTATTATCGTGATCATCATTATTATTATCATTATCAGTAGTATTATTGGTAGTAGCAGTAATTTTATTGTCAGTATCTTTATTTGCAGTAGTAGTAATAGCAGTAGTATTTTCATTATCATGATCAATATTATCATTATTAGTAGTATAGCTATCATCATCACCCTTACTATTAATGTTATCATCATTATCATTATCATTATTTCTCTTCCTTATATATATATATAATATATATATATATAATATATATATATATATATATTTATATATATACATACATATATGTATATATATATATAATATATATATATATATATATATATATATATATGTATGTATGTATAAATATGTATATATATACATACATATATATATATATATATACATATCTATATATCTATCTATATATATCTATATATATATATATAATATATATATATATATATATATATTATATATATATATATATATACAGTATATATACGTATACACACACAGCCAAATGTCTCATGCAATCGGTTCCATCTCTTTAAAGTATCTAACACTTTTGTGACAACTCAAGCCTTTCCAAGCAAGCACGCCCTTTGGAGATGTGTCAACGGGGCAAGAAAGGCCTATCCCTCTCAATGGGCTTTCTGTCCTGTTTGTCACCGTCCCAAGAACATCAATGGCTCCCGGTAGTACCATGACCTTTGATTTCCAAATTCTTGATAATTCGAACCACTGGTCCTTCCCTGTCTCCCCTGATCTGCTAGTTTTTTTCTCACTTCCTTCAAACTCTCCCTTCTTTCATCCTAAATTCCGTCCATTCTTTTCCTGTGTCTTCTTTCAGTCGGTTCGCCAACGTGCTTTAGCGATCTAGTCCACCCGTCTCCCCCATTTCTCCCTCACTGGTTGTGATCCGCCGCTGGTGAAGGACCTGGTTGGAGCCAGACCAACACTCCAAGAGTGCTGGATGCTAAACCCTCTTCAGCAAGGGGTTCCAGTCGCGTTAACGCCGTTATTCTCACTATTTTAACTTGCCATCTTCACTCAAATGAGGGACAGATTATCAGGTTTCGAAAATAACAATGTTTTTTTTTTTTTTTTCTATCTTCATCGTGACACTCTCTCTGGGCGGAGTGTCGACCGAGACTCAAGGAGTCTCCCCTTACTTTCATCTAGAGAGGTTATGAGGCTATCGCGCGTCGCCGCTAGATCATAATCTTTTTCATTGTCATTATCATTATTATTATCATCATTATCATTATCATTATCATCCCCGTCATTGACCTCATTTGACCTCATACTTGTAGCTCATCATAATTTCTCTTTCCTCTCTTCCTTCATTCGCAGACTGGGAGTTCCCTGTCCTGGTCGGGTCTGTTCTTTCAGTAGCAGTTGTCGCCATCCTTGTTGTTGTCATCTACTACAGAAAGCGAGTCAAAAGTGAGTCCTTGCGGCCAGTAGTCGGTGTCCTTACCTGCTTCGTGCGAGCAGAAACTCTGATGAACCGCCCCTGTGTTTATGAATGGATTCCCGTTCCCTTAGTGTGAATTGGTTCCCGGTGTTACGCTTTAGAGTTATGTTGTTATTTCTGTTGCAGATTTACAAGCATTTATATTTTATCAATAAAGCCATGTTTGCGTATGATATGCGTACGAGAGGCTAACGAGGATCAAAAATCAATTGATCCATTAGTGAATTAAGTAGACTATGAGAAAGATAAGAAGATAAAGTATTCAAAATAACGTCCATACGTTGTGCAAATAAGAAAAAAACAACAATAATGCAGACAGTTTATGCAAAGTAATGCCCCGATTTAAAGTAAATGAATAAAAAAGGCAAAACAATAAAAAAGTAAAGTAAAGAAAAGGACACCCTCTCTCCAAAACCCTCTCCCAACCAACAGGACGCCGCAGGATGTCCTCCCAGCAGCCGGCCAGCCACCCTCACCCGCCCTCGAGGCCCCACCCGCCGCTCCCTCAAAGCAGCTGCGTGCCAACTTCGGATCCTCAAGAGCACATTTACGAGGAAGTGCCAGAACCGTTCTCGTGAGGGTGAAGTCAGCATATATGAACCCCACACGCCTTTCCGGGAGAGGTAATCGAGTAGGGCATGCAGGTCGCCACGTGATGGCTTAGTGCCTGCTGATGAAATGGGTCGGGGGCACACACACATACATACATATATACATACATATATACATACATACATATACTTACTCACACCTACACACACAGATATATATATATTCATATATTTGTTTGTGGGTGGGTGTTTTAGTTTGTGTGTGTGTTTGTGATTCTTTTGATCCTTTGGATTGTATATCTGCTGTATATATATATATATTAATGAATGATTTAATCAGAGTTTTGTATGCAAGGTTTTCCCATAAAACGGAATCACTTTAATTTAAGATAATGACAGCTTAGGAAATCCAGATGTCTAACGAGTAATTATTTTCCTTAGAATATTTCTATCAAAAAAAGAAAAAAAAAACTCTCTCTCTCTCTCTCTCTCTCTCTCTCTCTCTCTCTCTCTCTCTCTCTCTCTCTCTCTCTCTCTCTCTCTCTCTCTCTCTCACTCTCTATATATATATATATATATATATATATATATATATATATATATATATATATGTATATATATATATTCTTTCTTCAATTTTCTTTTGTTTATGGAGCTATAGTGTTTTAAGAACAATAACAGGCCATACACTGTATCATCTACTTTTATAGGCCTATTGTGATGATTCTTTTATTGGTACTTCTTAATTTCGTCAGTGATCCCTTGAAGATGTGAGTTTTCACATACAGCCATTCATGAATATGCATATGTGTTGTGGTGGGTGGGTGTAATATATATATATATATATATATATATATAATATATATATATATATATATATATATATATATATAATATATATATACATATATATGCATATATATATATGAATATATATATATATATATATATATATATATATATAATATATATATATATATATATATATATATATATATATACACACTCACACACATATATATATATATAATATATATATATATATATATATATAATATATATATATATA
>NW_028234414.1:1846407-1853956 GCF_977035675.1 Penaeus japonicus | reverse complement strand
ACATACCCATAACCGCCATAACCACCGTGTCCGAAACGTGAAGGATCAGCCTCTGGATCAGCCTCAGCTACAGGTTCAGGGTCAGCACTCCTCTTCCAGCGTCCGTAACTGTTTCCTCTGTATACAGGTCGGTAGGACACGAGACCATAACCATAGCCACCTCCATAACGGCTAGGCTCAGCATCAGCTTCAGGATCAGCACTGACGCTGACAGCGACAAATGCCACGAGGGCGACACAAATGGCCTGCAAGAACATTCCATATTAAATACAATTTGCCTTCATTTATGTAATCATATGATAGTAATGTTGCATATCATGTGTTTTCCTGCTTTCCCTTTGTTGTTTTGTGTAAAACTTTCTGCATGAATCCTTCACATGTATGTGGGTATTCGTTGTTACGGTTGTGCTTGTGCGCTATACACAAAGGAGTGTGTGGTGAGAGATACTGAGAACACCACTAAAAGTGATTCCTTTGCTACACTTACCAAAGTCTTCATGTCCTATGAGAATGACAGGCGACTGTGCTGAGGAGACGGCGGTCTCTCCTTATATAGCGAGTGGCCCACGCGAAGCCACACCCACTACTGGGTTATTCCTGTTTCATTTCCAAGGCCCTTCGAGCAAATCAACCGTTACCAGAAGAATTATGTAGATACTGAATGATAATATATTTCTGTCATATTTTTTTACTATCATTGTAGTTGTACACACACATGTATATATATATGTACATATATATATATGCATATATATATATATATATATATATATATATATATATATATATATATACTTATTCATAGACGTATATATATGTATATATATATATATATTATAGACAGATATATATATATATATATATATATATATATATATATATATATATATATATATATATATTATACACACATACATATATATATGTATATATACACACACGCACACAGCTGTGGATATTGCATGTATATACTCAGTACTGTCATTATCAATATTTTCATTAGCTCCTTGCCCTGTTATGTATAAGATTTCTAATAATAATGAGATTCGTTTATAACCTCAACTTTCTTCACTTTGTTTCCCCCTTAGGATTACTAAAAAATTCTCTGCTAAACCAAATGGCCCAATTGGACAGTAGAGTAATAAGTAGGATTGAGGCAATTTTTTTTTTTTTTCTTCTTCTTCTTCTTCTTCTTTTCGGCAAACCAATCCTGCATTTTTCAATGATTGTGTATTATTTACGCACACATACACACACATGTGTGTGTATATATATGTATATATATATATATATATATATATATATATATATATATATATATATATATATATATATATATGTATATATATATGTATGTATATATATATATACATATGTGTGGGCGTGTGTGTGTGTGTGTGTGTGTAAATAAATTTGTGTGTATGTAGATGGACAAATAAATAGATATGGTTAATTTTAAAAGGCGTAATAAATATACATCTATTATTTTTATATGTATTATCATCATTACTTGTACTGTATCTTTTTAACATGAGTATCATTTTCATCACTATCAAAATAATTGTTATCAATATATATACTTATATATACTGATATATATATATATATATATATATATATATATATATATATATATATATATATATATATATATATATATATATATATATATATATATATATATATATATATATATATATATATATATATATGCGTGTGTGTGTGTGTGTGTGTGTGTGTGTACATACCCAAATGTATGTGTGTGCGTGCGTGTGTGTGCTCTTACTTGGTTGCTTCAATACCGAAGAGTAAGCAAAAATCAGGGAGTCTTGTCTGCTAGTGTTACACTATGTAACTTTTAAAAGTGATGTATTCTGACAATAGACAACTTTATTAGGAAGGCTGTTCTGTTCTTCAATAGTTTGGGAAACTGAAATATTTTATATCCTTATCACCTCTTTTCATCATAGCATCCTCTTCTTCGTTTATCTAAAATTGCAATATCATTCTTGTTTAATCTAATTGTTATTGTGCCATTATAGTACTGCACAACCATGTTGCCCCTTTTTCTTCTTTTCTTCAAAGGGCTGTTTATTACCCTCTCCGAATAGCACTGAACATGATTATTTCTATTGTTTTAGGAATAAAATCATTGTATGGAATTGCTCGGTTTTATTCGTGCTTGACATTAAACCCTTCATCCGTAGAAACGACCGTGTCCTCCAAAGCTTCCACGGTGGCCTCCGAAGCTTCCACGGTGGCCTCCATAGCTCCTGTAGCCTCCGAAGTGGCCGTGACCTCCGAAGCCGCGACTGTAGCCAAAGCCGGGTTCAGGTTCAGGGTCAGCACTCCTCTTCCAGCGTCCGTAACCTTAGCTGCTGTAAACGGACTGGACACATCAGCCTCTGGATCAGCCTCAGCTACAGGTTCAGGGTCAGCACTCCTCTTCCAGCGTCCGTAACTGTTTCCTCTGTATACAGGTCGGTAGGACACGAGACCATAACCATAGCCACCTCCATAACGGCTAGGCTCAGCATCAGCTTCAGGATCAGCACTGACGCTGACAGCGACAAATGCCACGAGGGCGACACAAATGGCCTGCAAGAACATTCCATATTAAATACAATTTGCCTTCATTTATGTAATCATATGATAGTAATGTTGCATATCATGTGTTTTCCTGCTTTCCCTTTGTTGTTTTGTGTAAAACTTTCTGCATGAATCCTTCACGTGTATGTGGGTATTCGTGTACGTGTCTGTGTATACACAAGTGTGTGTGTGAGAGAACTGAACACCACTAAAAGTGATTCCTTTGCTACACTTACCAAAGTCTTCATGTCCTTTGAGAATGACAGGCGACTGTGCTGAGGAGACGGCGGTCTCTCCTTATATAGCGAGTGGCCCACGCGAAGCCACACCCACTACTGGGTTATTCCTGTTCCATTTCCAAGGCCTTTCGAGGATAGGAACATATACAAAATAAATTATGAAGATACTGGATAAAAAAGAATTTATGTTATTGATATCTTACAGTAGTTTTTTAATATCAGTCATCATAATACTTGGTGTCACTCGTATGCGTAATGTTATTACATGTATACTGTCATTTTGATTTTTAAGCATTATGATTATCATCATAGGTATGATTCTCATCATCGGCACTATAATTACCATCATTATTATCAACCAATCTACACCGTGTATATGTATTGGGTCTACAAGCGCTCAGTCACCAAGAGTCAATTAGTAATCGTACCTGGCCTCACCCCTTTCTTTGAATTTTCGTGATTTTCTCTTTTTCGATTAGTATCATTATCGTTATACCTATATATACATACATACATATATATGTATATATATATATATATATATATATATATATATATATATATATATATGGATAAATATCAATATAAATATACACACATAGATATGTGTGTAAGTGTGTGTGCTTGTACCCTATCGAGAAGCATCGGCACCTTGGATAATAATAATGATAATTATAATTCTTTATACTGTATTCGTCAACAAAAATACAAATACAGTGCGCACACACGTGCGCACACAAGCACGCACATGCACACACAAACATACACACACACTTATACTCAAACGCATACATGATATACATATTAATATATAGATAAATATACAGATACATAAATAGATATGGATAATCTTAATACGTGTAACAAATATCCATATATTACTATTAAGATTATTATAATTATTACTAGCGGTATCACTTTTAGTTTGATTATCATTACCATTACTATCAGTATGTGAATCATACTAATTGTCATCAATTATATACATACTAATATCTATATATAAATAAATAAATTTATGTATATATATACATATATATACCCATATGTATATATATATATATATATATATATATATATATATATATATATATATATATATATATATATATATATATATATATATACACACCCATATACAGTGTGTGTATATATATATATACATATATACATACATACCCATATGTATATGTATATATATATATATATATATATATATATATATATATGTGTGTGTGTGTGTGTGTGTGTGTGTGTGTGTGTGTGTGTGTGTGTGTGTGTATGTATGTATGAATGTAAAACAGACACATACTCATTTGTGTGTGTATGCGTGTGTGTTTATGCTCTTCTTTTTTCAATACTGAAGACTAGGCAAAAATCTGGTGGTCTCGTCTGCTAATAATACACAATATAACTTTCTGATAAAGTGAAGTATCTTTTTCAGCATACGCAACGTTATTTGGAAGGCTGTTCAGTTCTCCATTTTTGGGAAGCTGAATTATTTTGAATCCTTATCACCTCTTCTCATCATAAGTTCCTTTGCTTCGTTTATCTAAAATTATATAGCTGTCCTTATTTAATTTAATTATTCCTGTGACATTGTTGCGCTAAAAACCATATCGCCCCTTTTTTTCTTCTTTTCTTCAAAGGACCGTTTATTGCCCTCTCCGAATAGTCCCATCGTTCTGTTTATTACTATGTTCTTTTCCGAGAAATCGGTATCTTATCTTCATTATATTGTTCGATGCATCTGTTCTTCCTCATGCCCTAAAATGGCTATATCTTTATTGGTGTTTGCTAGATGCACAATGTTCTTGGCATGTTTACAAAATGTAATGTAATTTAATTTTGCTTGCCTGTGTCCGAAAGTTGAGTCTTTACACTTCATTCGTATTTCTCGTTTTTCTTTCCAAGTATATATATATATATATATATATATATATATATATATATATATATATATATATATATATATGTATGTATGTATGTATGTATGTATGTATGTATGTATACATATACCAGGAATAATATTTCAATTAGGATCAGTTAGATGTATTGTTGCCGTTCTAGACTGAACGTGATTATGTCTATTGTTTTTATAATAAAATCCTTATATGGAATTGTTCCGTTTTATTCGTGCTTGACATTAAACCCTTCATCCGTAGAAACGACCGTGTCCTCCAAAGCTTCCACGGTGGCCTCCATAGCTCCTGTAGCCTCCGAAGTGGCCGTGACCTCCGAAGCCGCGACTGTAGCCAAAGCCGGGTTCAGGATCAGCCTCAGCACTCCTCTTCCAGCGTCCGTAACCGTAGCTGCTGTAAACGGGTCTGGACACATACCCATAACCGCCATAACCACCGTGTCCGAAGCGTGAAGGATCAGCCTCTGGATCAGCCTCAGCTACAGGTTCAGGGTCAGCACTCCTCTTCCAGCGTCCGTAACCGTAGCTGCTGTAAACCGGACTGGACACATACCCATAACCGCCATAACCACCGTGTCCGAAACGTGAAGGATCAGCCTCTGGATCAGCCTCAGCTACAGGTTCAGGGTCAGCACTCCTCTTCCAGCGTCCGTAACCGTAGCTGCTGTAAACCGGTATGGACACATACCCATAACCGCCATAACCACCGTGTCCGAAGCGTGAAGGATCAGCCTCTGGATCAGCCTCAGCTGAAGCTACAGGTTCAGGTCAGCACTCCTCTTCCAGCGTCCGTAACTGGGGGTATTTTTTTTTTTTTTTTGTCCTCTGTATACTGGACGGTAGGACACGAGACCATAACCATAGCCCCCTCCATAACGCTAGCTCAGCATCAGCTTCAGGGGAGAATTAATCAGCACTGACGCTGACAGCGACAAATGCCACGAGGGCAACACAAATGGCCTGCAAGAACATACCGCATTAATTACGAATTTCCTTCATTTACGTAATATGATAGTAATGTTTTGCATATTCCATTTTGTTTTCCCTTCCCTGTTTTCCCTTTGATATTCTCTTGCTTAACTTTCTGCATGATTCTTTCACGTGTATGTGGGTGCCCGTGTAGGCGTGTGTATACACACACATATATAAGTGTGTGTGAGAGAACTGAACAACACAAAGAGTGGCTCTATTGCTACACTTACCAAAGTCTTCATGTCCTATGAGAATGACAGGCGACTGTGCTGAGGAGACGGCGGTCTCTCCTTATATAGGGAGTGGCCCACACGAAGCCACACCCACTGCTCGGTTATTTCTGTTCTATTTCCAAGGTCTTTCGAGCAAATCAACAGATACCAAAAGAATTATGAACATGCTGGGTAATTATGAATTTCTGTCATCAATATCTTACAGTAGTTTTTAATATCAGTCATGATGATAACTGGTGCCACCGTATGCGTAATGCATTAAGATTACTATCATTTGATTTTTAAGGCATATGATTCTCATCATAGTATGATTTATCAGCATTACCATTACCATAATTATTATCATCCAATCTACACCGAGTATATGTATTGGTTGTCTACAAAGAAGCGCTCAGTCACTAAGAGTCAATTAGTATACTTACCTGACCTCACGCATTGCTGTCTAGTTCGTGAAGTTTTTATTTCGGATTACACTCATTATTGCTTGTTTTTTTTTATTTATTCATACATTAAATACAGATGTCTGTGTATATTGTTTATTTTATGATATATTTATAGATATTTTATATATATATGTATAAATATAATTTATGTGTGTGTGTGTGTGTTGTGTGTGTTATGTATGTTAATAGAAATTATAATATATAATATAGATATATATATATATATTAATTTGTATATATCTTATTTTATGAAATGATTTTCATGACACAACTGTGGGTATTGCACGCATACACACTGTACTCGTTCGTAAAACTGATATAGATTCATTATCTATCCTTTATAATTTCTCGACTTTTTTCATGTTGTATTTCCTCTTACGTATTACCAGAAATGATCTAATTATGAATGAGTTGCGCTTTTTTTTCCGTTTTTTCATCACTGTACTCTCTCTAACCGGACTTTAACCGTTGTTACTTGGTATTTTGTGACTTTTATTGGTTGTGCTTATCTCCATGTACTCGCAACCCGTCGAGAACCATCGGTAACTTTAGGATGTATAACAATAATTTATAAATTTCCTTAAACTGCAATCATCGACAAACAATACAAACACAGGTGAACAACATGTGTTCGCACAGACGGAACTTGCTCGGCGCAAGGACGAATTTGTTCATATGCACCACACACACACAAATAACACCAACAATCACACACAACATATATATATATATATATTTTTATATATATATATATTAATAATATATATGTGTGTGTGTGTGTGTGTGTTTGTGTGTTGGCTGTGGTAGTCCCTGTGTTGGTGTGTGTGTGAGCGGGTGTATGGGGTTACCACATTAAGAATGTATGTATACAGAATACACATAACCCATCAGACACTCTCACACATCACACACATTACGCACACACAAAACACACACACACACTACTCACACATCATATTGATATATATATATATATATATATATATATATATATATATATATATATACTATAGTATGTTATATATATTATATATATATATATTTATAGTTATATAGTATATATATATATATACATATATAGTATATATATATAGATATATATATATCATTTATATATTTTTTATGTATAGATATGTAAATATATTTCATATA
>NW_028234414.1:1835686-1838186 GCF_977035675.1 Penaeus japonicus | reverse complement strand
TTTAACTCCAGAAATTGAAGTCAATAGCAATAAGCTAATATTTAATTATTCAAGTAGAAATTTATCCCAGGAGGAAATAAAAGTTCTTAGCTTGGGTCTTGATTTTGCTTCACCTTGTAAATCCCCAAGTTTCACTGATCATTTTTTAGCGTTTGAGCGTCTATGTCATACTATCACTAACTGCCATATTCGCAACCACTCTGATTCTGGCAAAGTGAGAATTTTTGAAAAGATAGCAAGTCTAGCAAACGAGACCTTTTACGAATTCAAGAGACATGAAATCCTTAAGAAATTACCCTAGTATTATTGTAACCAGACCTGACAAAGGAAAAGGCGTTGTAATATCAAAGAAAGATGATTATGTCAACAAAGTAAATGTTCTGTTATCAGATAATACAAAATTCAGAAAGTTAGATAGTGACCCTTTCCCTAAAATTGTTCAACTAGAAGATAAACTAAATAGAATGCTCAAGTGTTTGAAGGATAACAATGTAATTTCCTCCGAAACATATAATCAGCTTAGAGCATCTGGTTCTTTACCTGGTATTTTGTGTCGCAAGGACACACACACCAACAAAAACAGACAGCAACAACAACAACAAAAAGTGAGAAAGTTGACCCATCCCAAGCGGCTCAATAAAGCCATTACAATCATCGGTCATTCATCTCTCGCTGACGGACGGAGGCGAGACCAAGCAACATCCATCCGTGACTCATAAGCAAATGATGACTAGACGGTCACACAAAGTCTGAACGAGAATGGATGATTCGCAAAAGATGGAATTGACGAGTTGAAGGTTGAAGGTTCATCAGAGTGACATGCGAGTCGGAAGATTTAAGCGAGGGATAGTGATGGGGATGGTGATGATGATGAAGAAGCTATAGATATAATGACGGGAGACGGCGAGAAAATACGAGCCAAAGAGATGGAAAGACAAGGAAAAGAGAAAAAAAAAAGTAAAGATATTTGTAGACTTATATGTAAAGACGTTTGCAAGTATGTGCGACTTGTGTATTGGGGAGCAAGAGAAAAATAGTGAGATAAAGCAAGATCGAAAGTGGCGCGAGCGAGAGAGACATAGCGAATTGGAGCTAAAGATAGCGAGAGGCAGAGATCAAGAGCAAGCGGCAGAAAGTGAGAGCGAGAGAGAGATAGCAGAGAGAAGGACAACAAAAGCGATAGAGAGATAGCAGTAATGATTATAACAATAATGAAGATAATAGTAACAGTAATGATAGCAACCATCGTAACGGAATGGGCAAAAAACGGGAAAAAGCGGAGACTCGACACAGCCGTAAAATGCAAGTCAACGCTCTCTCCCCATCTCACTGTGAATATACTTCCAAAGAGCATCTGATCAAGTTAATGATTACGGAATTGTTGTTTTCTATCACCCGAGAATTCACTTGGGAGACTTTATCAATATTTTATAATTTCTAAATAGATTTACTATACTTACTAAACTGCAAAGTCGACGGTCTGCGAAAACCAAGTCGACGATAGACCCAAGGGAGAGGCGCCATTTGTTGCACAGGAGTTTGGCATAAATTATCATCATTATTATTCCACCATCATAAACATCATCATAATTAATACCATTATGTAAGAATTAGCAGTAATAAAACTATTGGTGACGATATTAATGTTGATATTTAAACATTGGTAAACATTAGTAGATATATACGTTGTACACTGTTGTTATGTTGTTACTGTTACTATTATTGGCATTATTTTATCAAAATTGTTTTACCAGTTATCAAAATAAGGAAAGATGGCGAAGGAAAATCTTGATCATAGGTCTAGTAGGAATATGTATGCATTATAAAACCTTTGCATGCAGTTTATGCAAAGGGAACGGGAAAAGGATAGAATAATTACTGCGCTAAAAGGGACATTTTGTGATGAATTTGCTGACACTTTTTTATAATAGAGTAAATGGCTGGCTAAACTATTCTTATAATTGAAACTCTTCTATAACGTCTATCAAATGTCTGTCGATCTCTCTGTTCCTTCTCTTTTTATATCTGTTTATATCTCCGTGAGTGCACTGATCCCAGATTCTTTGGTCGCTTCAGGACTGCGAATCCCTCCATTGCTCTCCCTTATGGCGGTCTTTCGATTTAGACAATAAACAGATAAACAAATAAATAAATAGATAAATAGATAGATAGATAAATAAAAACAATAAATAAATAAATAAATAAAAAGATATAAATATATATATACATACATACATACATACATACATATATATATATATATATATATATATATATATATATATATATATATATATAAATATATAGACATATATATATATATATATATATATATATATATATATATATACATATATATAATAATGATAATAATAATAATAATAATAATAATAATAATAATAAGCTGAATTCCCTCTACCCTTGTGACGCCGGCGGAGCAGCCACCGGGTCCGAGATTGAATCCTTCTCCTCCAGGCGCAGGCGAGATATGAGGACTGTG
>NW_028234414.1:1813186-1823186 GCF_977035675.1 Penaeus japonicus | reverse complement strand
TCATCGAGGTCACACAAACTCAGGCTTTTGGAAAGGCAACTACATCTAATGTCAATGTGCTTTCACAAAAACTGAACGTATTGTTCACAAAGAAATCTTAATTCAACAACAACAATATATATATATATATATATATATATATATATATATATATATATGAAACAACAGATAAATTTACATCTCCGCCTATTACATATAGATAGTGTTTTTTTCATTTGGAAACTGTTCTTAAACTGTTCTTAAAGCATATCGCGGCAGTCCATTCATGGCAACGAGGAATGTAGAGAACAGAGTGTCTTATCGCAGAAGCGGTTTACCCTTTTGTGCTGAAGAGAAAAAAGAAAGTCAATCGCTCGTTTACTTGTCCCGCGGGACTTAAACTCGCTCGCCTTATCAGAATACTCACCTTCCTCCAAGTTTCGTTATTTTTCTGAGATGAAATTTGCTGGTGCAATATTTTTTTTAATTTAATAGAAAAGTAAATTATATATAAGAACAGAAACATATAGAAAATATGATTTTCATAGAGGCCTTTATATTTCTTTTTCCGCCGCACTCCTAGTGCTTGAACCATTCCGTTTCGTGTGAGGCAGACATTCCCATTCCCATCTCTCCATTCTTACTCGGCGAACATTTCCTGCTCCGAAAATTTACCAAGAGGACAACCCCCCCTCCCCCCCCCATTTCAAAACTCGCACCATGATCAACAACACGGGTCTAGAATTTTAACAGAAATATTGTCTCGATAAGCAGAAAAGATAATGAAAAACAGACACAAATAAAGGCCTATAAAGTCGTAATGAGTTAGAAGGAAATGTGATTTGAGGCTGGCTTGGCATCAACAAATCGAGGTGAAGAACACACCGTTTGACCTCAGCTGACCCAATGATGATGATATTACTAGAAATATATCATGAATAATTACAATGATAATGAATATGATGATAATAATTATACTAAGAATAATGATAAGAACAATGATGATTATGATAATGGTCATATTTATAACAAACGTAGCAATAATAACAATAGTAAGAATAATGATAATGACTGTAATGAGATGATAATAATAATGGTAATAATATTAAAAATAATAATATTAAAAATAATAATAATGGTAATGATTATATATATTATAATAATGGTAATGATAGTTATCATAGTAATAACAATAATGATAATAGTAGTGATTATTATTACTATCATTATGATAATGATGGTGATGATTATCCTCATTATACTAGTATTAGAATGATTGTATCTCTCTCCAGTCACTAGGATAGCGCAGTGGTTAGCGTGCCGGCCTCACATCCCCGTGGCCGCAAATCAAGCCCCGTCCAAGCTCGTGAGTTTCCCCTGTCCCCTGGCGGTCACAGCTGTGGCTTGGCACCACGGAGGGTAAGGACCAAGCTCAGATCGAGTCAACACTCGTTGGCACACTCTCACAAGTCAGCACTCGCTGACACAGCTTGCCATTGTGCATATAATCCTGGTGGAGCAACTGTCCGAAAATCTGGTTTATTCTTCTCTCTTTCTCTTTCTCTCTCTCTCTCGCTTCTTCGCATTCATACGCACTAAATGTGAACATATTTTTCTGTTTCTCACATGTACACATACGTAAGAATTAGACTGCAGATATCGCAAACAACTACAAAATAACTAATGGCAAAACGGGTTGGGGGGGGGGGGTCTGGAAGAGTGTTAATCATTGTCGAATTTTAGTAACTTTCTAATATGCTGTATTCACTTATTGCAACCTATTAATCTATAAATATCAGAAAGTTGTTTGGTTGTTAAACAATATACGAAGTGGATTATAGATAATGTAGAAGTTTGAAAAGAAATAAGATTATAGGTAAATCAATAACGAAGATATAAAATGTAAAAAAAATAGAAGCCTAAAAAATCCAAAATTTTTGCAATGGCGAAAATAAAACCTAAAATACCTAGTTTCCTCGTCGATTCAATACTTTGGAATCTTTAATTTACTTTTAGTTAAAATTCAATAAATATTGTTCACATTTACAAAGGTCTGGACTTAATTGTTATATTCTCAGCTATTCTTTTTTTCAGTCAACAAAATTCTAAACTATTGAAAACCTTTCTTCCACATCCCTCTTTAAGATAAAGCAAGTCCCATTAAAATCGGCCACAAAGTGTCGAAAAATAAATATATAATGCAAAAAAATACGGTTCCGAGATAAAGGCCTTTAAAGTTTCCGACTTCCTTGTGCACAAGGTGATGTGCACCGGAAATCGTTGTTCCGGAATACTGGTATTTCAGGTTCGGTATTACCGGTGTCAGAAGCACTTCGGTATACCGGTAACGGTAAATTTTGCGCACCGGTATACCGCTATAACGTTTTTTTTTGTTTTTTTTTATATATAAATTTTTGGTTTACAGCACTGAATGCACCAGACTCACGAATATAACAATATTCAGATACGCAAGTTTAAAGACACTGACTTTCTGGGGGGGTGTCATGAGAGTGGGGGGGGGGGTAGGTGGAGTGGGTCTGATGGTATGTGAGTATCAGGATACGGCTGGGATGGGGGGGGGGCGTGGTGTGCTTTTAGTTACTGGTGGGCGGAATGTGGGACACAAAGCATCTCATATCTGGGATTCCTGCGCGCGCTTAATCTGAAACGGCATCAGTGAATATCACTAGCTTGATCCATAAATCTAAACATAATCATTATATGCTATATATCAAAACAGGTGGAAATTTAATGTGTTTTTCACACCAACAGAAAATCTCGATAAGTAATGTTCTTTGCATATGAATGTGGACAACACTATCTTGTTGTCAGTGTTGCACGGGGGGGCGAGTGGGGTGGCGAGCGTGGAGTTCTGCGGGATTATGGGTGTAGGTGGATAGGAGGTATGAGAGAGTGGGAGTGGCGCGGGGGGGGGGTGGGGGGGGACGGGCGGGTGAGGGGTACCTCTACTGATGGGTATTTAGTCCCCCATAAGATCTACATTATTTCTGAGAGTTGCTGAGCGCTTCCAGATTGTTAGATTTTACTAAGCTGTTCTTAATGTACAGTCTGATAGGTTTGTCTATCTTTTCCACCCCCCCCCCCGCCTATACCCTGCTCAAAATATGCATGTTCAGAGGAAGCGGGCGTGGGGGAGTGGTGTGTGGGGGGGGGGGGGGGGGAGTGGGTATATATGTAAGTATAATATAGTATGAGTATTAGGTCAGGAGCGACGAGTAGCAGGTAGAGTTGAGGTCGTGGGGGTGCGTGGGGGGGCGGGTGTAGAGGTCCTGGTTGGAGTCACTAGGGGTATAGATGTGGGGTATCCGAACTGTTGAACTTCCAGGTCGTCCTGGTACTGATAGATTTAGGTGACAGTTACTGTATATTCATGCATTAGAGGCGATTTCGAATGTGTGGTTGCTGTAACACTTATCGGAGAGACGCGGGTGGGGTGGTAGCGGCGGAGGGAAACTGTGTCGTGCGGGTTGTATAATACCGGAAGTTGGGTCGAAAAATCATATTTTTTTAGAAATAATTGTGTGTTGAATTCGTCACAGTCAGACACATCATCTCTGACATCGCTGGCGGTTCATATGACGATAAACGATTAGGTGTTAAGAGCGGGGGTAGAATCGTTTTGTCTATCTTAGTGGTACTGCGATTAACGATTTTCGGAACGCTTCTCCACTGACAACAGTTTTTTAAGTATAAGGTCTTAGTACATGCGTTGGGGGGGGGGGGGGGATACATCAAGTGCGGATTAACATGGTCAATTTATTGTCATATAATGCTACTATATATGTAAATGGTGTGGGTGAGGGTCGGGGGGGTGGGCGTTAATATACAATCATTAAAATCAGAGCAAACAGCGGGGTGGGAGTTTTTGCGTTAAAGGAAGAAATTAAAAAACAAGAGTATCGATTACGAGATGACCATTTAGAATTAGTGTGTTATAATTATTTTAACTATGGTGGGGGTAGGGGTTAGAGAAATTGAACTATTTCCGATTCGTTTGTATGAGCATAGAAGAAACCCTCATCTGAAAAAAACTATTTTTTTTGGGGGGCTGACTATTTAAGCTTATCTATTAAAAAATAAATGCACAGTGACAATTCCTAAAACAAAACAAAGGGGCCATTTCCTCCCATGGATTTTTAAAACCCATGAATTCCCACAGATTAATTTTAGCACACAGAAATATAAAAAATCGAATCTTGCATTACACGCCGTGCTTCCTGAGTATATTCCAACATTTATGCAAAAAAAAAGTTTCGAGATAATTGCGATTTTATGTTGCTCATTGCATTACAACATGTAGATGACAAGGAAAATTATTAATATGGAATCTGTACTTATATATTTCATCAGTAAGGTTTGTGAAGTCATTATTGGGAGGTCAGGTCACTTCCAGGGCACTCCAGGTCATTGCCAAAATGGGGTGGGGATGCTGATAGCACGACTCCCTTAATATATATGCAGTTCTCATTGAAGTAAGGACTGTAGATTAAGCAGTTATTTAGTAAAATCTAACAATTTGAAATGAAGCACAAAATATGTAGATCTCATGACTAATTTGTAGAGGTGTAGAGGATACCGATGCACAAAAAATACTTCCAAGTATTTCCAATACTGGTAATACCAAACCTAAAATACCGGTATTCCAGTACACCGATTTCCGGTGCACATCCCTAGTCTCTACCGATACAGCGTTTCAATATAATTCAATATAAAATATATTTAGCTTTTTCCCGCAAAGAAAAACGGCAGAATGTAGACCATGTGTAGGTGTGAAGACGCGTAAGGTTTGAGGAGAGCCAGAAAATATCTTTGTTATATGAATTTTGTAGTAAGAATTCGTTGAATAAATGGCCCTATGCCGTGGTGACACAACAACTTTCGTTGGTGAAATCAGATTTGTGCCATACATTAACATGAGCTATTTGTAAGCTACATGTGTTATGGAATGAACCTAATTTGTATAAACCCTTTGTCTGATGGCACATTCCTATTTTGTACTGCTCATTAGTTTCTCCATTCTATAACATCTCTCTCTCGTGCTACCATGACGTCTCCTCTCTTCTCTCCTTGCTACTCTCTCATCTCTCTTCTCTTACTCTCTCTCTTACCTCTCTCTCCTGCTCTCTAACCTTCTCTTCTCTTCTCCTAATTACTCTCGTCTCTCTCTCTCTCTCTTACTGCTCTCTATACTCGACTAACATACTCCTCCGCACCGCCCGCTCCCCACCCAGGGTACAGCTCTACAACAATTGAACAATCGTAGACTGATACTATTGAACTTTCGCCTCTCCTCTCTCTCGCGCTCTCTCTCTCTCATCTCTCTCCTCTCTCTCTACTACGCCTACGATTCTCTCTCTCGCTCTCTCTCTCTCTCTCTCTCTACTCCGCCGCTCTCTCCTCTCTCTCTCTCTCTCTGTCTCTCTATGATATTTTAATAATGACTTGTATGTTAGTCTCTCTCTCTCGCTCTCTCTCTGTGCTATTCAACTTCTTCTCAAACCAGATGTCTTTACCTTTCCCTCCTATCAATATAGACCATTCGAAGGAAGGCGTAGAGTCAGCGCGCCTGCAGTCATCCATGACACACCAAGAACGCTAACGTGAATATGTACATCGGGAAAACAAGTCCGTGTAATTCGAATCCTATCCCTATGTTCATTCCGAAGACAAAGCCATCAAAGTGATTGTAGTGCTGTTTGTAGTACTGATGGATCACCTTTATGACATCTCCCTTCTCGAAACGGAGCTCGCCGGGTCTCCTAGGAAGTTGATGGGAAAGAGTCTGGTCAGAGGGAGGCATATTTGGAAGGGTGGGTCAGAGAGAGAGAGAAAGAGAGTGAGTGAGTGAGAGAGAGAGAGAGAGAGGGGGGGGGGGTGAACTACGTCCGACGTCTGAGTCCGGCTCATGAGCAGAAAAAATGGGATTCCGATCTCGATTCTTTAGCTAGAAATTGTTAAATTATAATTGATATTTAATTTCCTTTGATACCCAATGCACCAGAATGAGAGCCAGGAATCATTTATGTATACCATAGGCAGGAGAAATATCAGATATGTGTACACCATTAAATCTATTTTCATATTCTATGAAATTTCAGTCCTGATCTATGGGCAGTAAAATCTCTGTTTTTCTATCAGACAAATTGTCAAAAAAAGAAAGTAGACCAGTTCCATACTATCGCAGTTGAGGAAATTTATGATCACACAACCGATGACTCGATGGAATACTTTATTAGATGGAGACAGAAACCAAATGGATCTTTTAACGTGAAGATTTAGAAGACACACCAGACGACATAAGTGCCTCAGTTGCTTTGAAGTTCTTAATTCTAAATCAATATATTTTGTTGTGATTCTGTTTTGTCTCATTTTGCTCAGAAAATACATCGTCCTACAATATATGGGAGTATTTTTTTCATTCTGTAATATGGTGATATAGACTCTTATACCATTTTTGTACTTAACTGAATGTAGTAATCTTACTCTAGAAGCTACTTATTATTTAACACATTACCCTTCTTGTGATATTTGATTTTCATTAATCTTCTGCAATTTCAATAAGGTGACCAACAAGCTATATCCCTATATTCCCCCTTTCCCTATTCCCTTTCCCGATACACTGATGTTTTCAGGCTGAAGACTTAGCACTCTGCCTGCCAAGATGACCCTGCTGCTGAATGAGCACTCCGATGGAAAGCTGCGAAGTTTCCTCTACCGCATGGCGCCGGCACATGACGACTTAACCAACCTTCAACCCACCGTTTGTCTCTCGTTTCATGGCTTGTCATGCGCATGTAAGAAGAGACTAGCATCCTCCTTGACACACATTTGCTTGACACCTGATGCCTTGTCCCTCGTGCCTCCGCAAACCGTCCCATGTGAAATCACACCTTATTACTCCCGCCGAAGTCATAGTGCCCGGGGGGGGGGGGGCGAGGGAACAGCAGCCTGACTCTTCCTCTAGGAGCAAATCCTAACTGGGATCCTGTTTTCTGGGAGGAACCGAGCACCAAACATTCCGATTCTGTCACATAAATTCAAATGTTCTCCATACCGACACCAATTACTAAATTTTGGGTCAAGGCATAGAAGCGTTCTTAAAACAAGATCCCTGGCCCCCTGCAGGCACCTGGCCTGGCCCCTGGCCCTGGGCCAGGCCCTGGGCCTATGCAGCTCTGGACTTCCATTTCTGCATTTTTGTTTTTTTTTATTTTTTTTTCATTTCTGACGAAGGACAGCGGGTGTTGAGAAGTGTAGACAATATTTCGATAGAATAAACACGGACAAACTAAAAACCACACCACAAATGCGCTAGAGGACTGAGCGACTGCCCTTCAGATGGCATGGGTACCTTGCCTCACCAGTGCCTGGACAGAAACATGGAACCATGAATCGAGTCGAGGAGAAGCCACCGCCGCGCGATGGGTGGAGGCTCTGCATAAGCTCGTAGGCCAGCCTGCAAATCTGCCCCAGGGGAGACGTTAAGCGGGAGCATGAAAGGTTGGTCCTAACACCAATCTTTTTTAGATCTTCCTATATATATCTCTATATTAAAAATATATAACTATTATCTATATAAATCTATCTATATACTCTAATATATATATATCTTATTTATGTATATCTATAACTTATATCTATATCTCTATATATATATGTATGGATGTCTGTAAGTGTAGTGTATCTATTAAAATATATATAAATTATATATTCAATATATATATATATTAAATATCTATATATATTATCTATCTGCAACACACATACCTAATACATAAAATATCATATATATAAATATATATATCATATATATATATATATGAATATATATATAATTAATATATAATCTTAAATAAATCTATCATCTACAACTTATATATACTATATCTCTATTAATATATTATATTAATTATCTATATCATTATATATTCTCTCATTCTATACTATATATCCTATCTATATCTATATCTAAATATCTAATATATATATATATATCACAATATATATCTATATATATCGCTAGATCAGATAGTATCGACTTAGTTATTAAAGAGGTGGGAATAGATGCAAACCCAGGCCTCCACAAGGAATACTCCCCCTGCACCAAGTCTGGTTCTCAATGTAAACAGGACATTCGAAAGTGCACAGGAAACTTTCCGCATCAAAGATCACATATCCCGGCGGAGGGGAGACCTACTCGGGCAATCCTTGGACACCAATGGCAAGGAAGACTGTGTTAGGTGCGGCGAACGAGTGGACAAACAGTGCAAATTTTCCACATCGCACAACCGGACCCCCACCACAGGCACCTCCGGACGCGAGTCTCTTGGCGTCCAAGCTACATGGCACATCAGAAGCGACGTGCTAATCTCAACCATCAGATGGCCCTAAGAGGAACCCAAGCACGGAGCGAATACAGATTTCCGGAAAGTGCACCCACCGATTGACGTCGATTAGAGTTGCGCCAAGATTAGGAGGTCGGAATTGTAGCCACGATAGTGCCAGCCGGCCATTCAGAATCTCAATTTCAGGCCAATTGGCGGCCACATCTCTCAGAACAGACACACAAGAGCAGGAGGGAGCACCAACAATCACAAAAAGAGCTCACAGAGCAAGGAAATCACACAAATGTGTTTTCCAGACCTAATTCAAAATCTCTGGACACAGAGAACCGACAACTGCAAATGAACGGGAGTCGGTGAACAAACTGGTAAATGCACTTAAATCAAAGTTTAGTAGAACAAGCAGGAGTTTACAGATGCTATCTGCCTCAGATATGGCTGGTCAATAGAGGGCCTCCGCAAAACTGCACCTGCGGCTCATCATTCGATCCAAACCACGCCATGACGTGCAAGACTGGTGGATTCGTATGTATGCGCCATGACATGATAAAGTGAGAGACGCGACGGCGGAAATGCTTGGCGAGATTTGCCGCGATGTCAGAGTTGAGGCGGAATGAAAATTCGGGCTGCAAACTACAAACAACGCAGACGATGTCCGCTTGGATGTAAGTGCAAGAGGGTTTTGGATAAGAGGGCAACGGGCATTTTTCGATATTAGAATCTTCAATCCCATGGCTCCAAGCAACTTCTCACAAGAACTGAAGACAGCACATCAAAAAACATAAAAATGACTGATATGTTTGCCTGGTCAAGACTTTGGGTTTCACAGAAAAACAAACACAAAATCACATGTGCGAAACTTGATTCAGCAATTCGACCAGTCCATATTACCTTGGTTTAATGAAGCAGTCTGTTACACTCTAAGTGTGTACGGTGACTGCTGTAAGGACAAATTTCCTCATTTGAATCTTGAGAAAAAATATCTAACGTGTTTGATGGGCCACAAATCAGAACTGGTGAAACCCTAAGAATGACATTGAAGAAAGGGGTAATTTGTGTCTGTTGTAGATAAAAAAAAAAAAAAAAAATCTTTTAGAAAAGAGAGCCGAAAAATATGAATATCTTCCCAATCTATCCGATTCCCTGAAAATCTGGCGGAAGGCGGAAGGTTCCATCAAGACTGGGAACTGTGGAGGAGAAATACCTCGGGGCAATCCTTGGCACAACAACGGCCAAGGAAGAATGTGTTAGGTCGCAGGCGAACGAGTGGACAAACCAGCTGAAAATTCTTTCCCACATCGCCAAACAGGAACCCCACAAACAGGAACCCCACTCAGCCGACGCAGCAGTCATCTTCGGCGTAAAAGATAAATGGAACTTCCTGATGCGAACAGTGCCTAATATCAACCATCTGCTTGAGCCCTTAGAGGAAACAATAAGAAAGGAGCGAATACCAGCACTTTCAGGAAAGTGAAACCCCACAGACCTTGAAAGGTCGATCCTAGAGTTGCCGCCAAGATTAGGAGGTCTCGGAATTGTCAAGCCAAGCATAGCTGCCAGCACGGAATTTCAGAACTCCATCAATCTTACAGACAAATTGACACAGGCAATCATATCTCAAGACACAGACACACAAAGAGACATGAGGGAGCAACAAC
>NW_028234414.1:1790686-1793186 GCF_977035675.1 Penaeus japonicus | reverse complement strand
ATATAATATATAACATAAGGATCTATATATATATATAAATATATATATATATACACATCATATTGTAAATATACATATATAAATATATATATATATAATATAAATATATATCTATAATATATATATAATAGATATATATACACATATGTATATATACATGTATCTATATATATATATAAATAGATATAGATAATATATATATCTATATAATATATATATATATACAATACATGTGTGTGTGTGTGTGGTGGTTTGTGTGTGTGTGTGTAACAATCAATATATATCATATAAAATCTATATATATCAATATATATATATATATAATACTATAACTACTACACACACCACACACCAACCACACCACACACACACACACATCACACATGGTATATATAATATTATACTATATAATATATATCATATATATTATATTAAATATACATATATATATATATAATATATATATATATATATATAAAACTATATCGATATAATCGATTCATATATATAACATATATCTATAATATATACTCTGTTATATATATATCAATATATATTATATAAATATATATTCATATATTCATAAAGTAAATCTATATATCTATATAATCATATATCTATAATTATACAACACCTTATATATCTACATATATATTAAGTATTATGACTATATATGTATATTGTGTATATATCTTCGTATATATATATATTTATATAGAGAAGAGAGAGAGAGGAGAGAGAGTGAGAGATGAGAGAAAGAAGAGAGAGAGAGAGAGAGAAGGAGTGAGAGAGAGAGAGAGAGAGAGAGAGGGGACAAGCGAGAGAGAGAGAGAGGGAGAGAGAAGAGAAGAAGGAGAGAGAAGAGGGAAAGAGAGAGAGAGAGAATGAGAGAGAAGAGAAGAGAGAAAAGAGAGAGAGAAGAGAAGAGAGAAGTGAGAGGGAGAGAGAGGAGAGAAGAGAGAGAGAGAGAGAAGCGAGAGAGAAGAGAGAGAAAGAGAATAAGAGAGAAGTAAGAAGAATGAGAGAGAGAAGACGAGAGAGAGAGAGAAGAGGAGAGAGAGAGAGAGAGAGAAGCAGAGAGAGGAGAGGGAGATAGATAGATAGAGATAGATAAAGAAAAGAGAGAGAGAGCGAGAGAGAGAGAGAGAGAGAGAGAGAGATAGAGAGAGATATAGAGAGAGAAGTGAGATAGAGAGAGAGAGAGAGAGAGAGAGAGAGAGAGAGACGAGAGAGAGAGCGAGCGAGAGAAGAGAGAGAGAGTGGGGAGAAAGATAGGAGAGAGAGAGAGAGAGTGAGAGAGCACGAGAGAGATAGCCACGCGCGAGGCGCTAGAGCGGACTCTCGCCGCTCCCCTGCTCGCTCTCGCTCTCTCCGCTCTCGCTCCAGCGTCTGCTCGCGCTCTCCTCTCGCCAGTCTCTCTCGCGCGCTCGACCTTGCTCTCGACGCTAGCGCTTGTCGCGCGAGCACGCGCGCTCTCGCTCAATCTCGCTGAGCGTTCTCGCGCGCGTAGCGCGCGGGCGCGCGCGCTCGCTCGCGCTCGCTCGAGCAACGCGCTGTCTCGCTCTCGCGCGGCGCTGCTCGATCCTCCTGCAGCGTCTCGCGCGCTTCTGCCCGCTCTCTCGCTCTCCAGCTCTCTGCTCGCTCCCGCCTCTCTCCTCTTATCTGTCTCGCTCTCGCTCTCTCTCGTCTCTTCGTATCTTCTCCCTCTCGCTCTCTTCGCCCTCTCTCCTCTCGCTCGCTCGCCCACACATCCACAAACAGACACTTCTCACTCACACTCACACACACACACCACACACACACACACACACACTCACACACACACTCACACCCCACAGACACACACCCAAACTAAAAACACTCCACCACACACTCACACGAACTCACAACACCCACAGTACACACTCCCACCATCACACACCCAAACACAACCACTCATACCAAACCCCCACACAACACACACCCATATATATAGTATATTAATGATGAGATACTAACTACAAACACACTCACACCAAAACACACACTCACACACACACACACACACTCTCACACCCACTCTCACACCACACAAACCCCACTAACTCATCACACACACACGACACTCAACCACTCAAACACACACACACTCTCACCACCTCACACCCATATATATAATATTTAAAATAAGATTGAGATACACCACACCACACACCACACACACACACTCAAACACACACTACTCACACACAAACACACACACCCACACACGACCAGCACACACACACCACACACACACACAACAAAATCAACACCACCCCATTCCCCCCCCTCCCCCCCCCCCCCCCCCCCCCACGCCCCCCCCATACACTCACACACACCACACACACACACACACAAAACACTCACACACACTACACACCACAACCACACACCACCAAATCCATACCAACTCTACACATTCCCACACACAACCCTCACACACACACACGACACTCACCTCACACAAACACACACACTC
>NW_028234414.1:1760686-1768186 GCF_977035675.1 Penaeus japonicus | reverse complement strand
GGGCGTTGATGAGCTGTGACCTCGTTCCCAAGAGAGGGCGTGGTCAGACCGGGCGATGTCAGAAGGTCATCCGAGTTATTATGTGTCCAATCATCAACCTGCAACGGAACAACTTCTTTCTCGAATCATGCTAGCGTGACTTGTTGATTTGTCATGGGCGTGTCTTGCAGGGTCTTGCAGGGTCTTGCAAAGGGGCGTTTTGATGCAGGTCAAGCCGCTGGTCAGCCAATCAGCGGGTTTTGTTTCCTCGCGGGGTGCGATGGGTGGGGTGGGTGGTGGTGTTTGGGGGTTAGGGTTGGGGGTTGGGGGGGATGTGATCCTCTGTCAACAAAGGGGGTTTGTATTTTCTCTAATGGAATAGAACGCCATTTTCTTTATTCTTTAGAGATCTCTCTTACGAGATCTCTCTCTCTCTCTTATTCTCTCCCTCTCTCTCTCTCTCTTATTCGCTCCCCCTCTCTCTTATTTTCTCTTTCTCTCTCTCTTATTCTCTCTCTCTCTCTCTCTCTCTCTCTCTCTCTCTCTCTCTCTCTCTCTCTCTCTCTCTCTCTCTCTCTCTCTCTCTCTCTCTCTCTCTCTCTCTCTCTCTCTCTCTCTCTCTCTCTCTCTCTCTCTCTCTCTCTCTCTCTCTCTCTCTCTCTCTTATTCTCCTCCACCCTCCCTCCCTCCCTCCCCCTCCCCCCTCCCCCCTCCCCCCTACTCCCTATCCCATTCAAACAGAGCAAGAAAACATTTTATCTAACCTCCCCCTCAAAAAAAAAAAAAAAAAAAAAAAAAAAAACGACATGTCCATTGTTAAAACGACGACAAGCCTTTAGAAAATAAGATGAAAAGAAAAAAATAAATAAATAAATAGAACATTTGCATGGAAATGAGAGCAGAGGGGAAACTTTCTCACACAGGCCTGCCCGTGGACACTACGTCTTGCCGCAGCATCTTATCTCGACGGGAGACGTGAAAGCAATATTTTATCAGATGATCTCGGCGGCGGAGGAGGCGAGGAAGGAGAAAGGGGTGTGGGGGCGGCGGGGGGGGGGGATTTTTTTTTTTTAGGGGGTGGGGGGGGGTTAGTTCGACTCTTCGTTCGTCTCCTCCTCTTCCTCTTTCCCTTCTCCTTGTCCTTCTTCTTCTTTGTCTTCTTCTTCTTGTACTTCTTCTAATCCCCCTTCTTTGTCTTCTTCCAATCCTCCTTCTTCCTCCATCTCCTCTTCTTCCTCCTCCTCCTCCTCCTGCTCCTGTTCCTCCTGTTCCTCCTCCTCCTCCTCGTCTTCATCCCCCTCCTCCTCTCTACCTCCTCCTCCTCTTCCACCTCCTCCTCCTCCTATTCATCCTCCTCCACCTCTTCCTCCTCCTCCTTCTATTCCTCCTCCTCCTCCTCCTTTTCCCCCTTATCTTCCTCCTCTTCCTCCTCCTTCTATTCCTCCTCCTCCTCCTCCTTCTATTCCTCCTCCTCCTCCTCCTCCACCACCACCACCTCCTCCTCCTTCTATTCCTCCTCCTTCTCCTTCTATTCCCCCTCCTTCTATCCCCCTCCTCCTCTCCTCTTATTCATCCTCCTTCCTTTTCTTCTCGTTCACCTTCTTAAAAAAAATATACTCCTTAAAGAAACGAGAAGATTGAACAAGGATTTGGGTCTTTCGTGCCTCCTGGGGGGCTGGGGTTGGGGGGGGGGGAGTGGAGTGTAAGGAGAAGTATGAAATCTCTAATGAAGGATAAAGATGGAAAGGAATGAAGGAAGATCAAGAGAATAAGAGAAAAGATATAGTTCGAGAATTACGGAATAATTTTTGTGAATAGTGTTATTATCATCATTATGAATGTATTTATGTGCTTATGTCTATCTAACTATCTATCTGTCTGTCTATGTATTCATTTATCCATCTACCTATTTATCCATATATCTATCTCTCTATCTATCTATTTATCTATCTCTCTATCTATTAATCGTTCTATTTATCTATCTATTCGTTTTTCCATCTGTCTACCTATTCATTTTTCTATCTATCTATTTTTTTTTATCTATCTATCTATTAATATATCTATCTATCTATTCATCATTCTATCTATCTATTTATCTTCATATCTATATATCTATTTTTCTAACTATCTATTTATCACTTTATCAGTCTATCATTCTCTCTTCCTACCTACCCACCTACCTGCCTATCTACCTACGTATCTACAAATCTATCTATTTTCCTATCTATATATGCGTGTGTATGCGAGACAGTGGGGGAGAACGAGGAGAAAAAATACCGATAGATAGGGAAGAGAGAGAGAGAGAGGAAAAGGATGAGAAGAAAGAAAGAAAGAAAGAAAGAGGGGCAGAGGAAGGAGAGGGAAGAGGGTGAGGGGAGAGAGAGAGAGCAGGGAGGGAGGGAGGGAGAGGGAGGGATGAAGAGGGTACGGAAGAAAAAGGAAGGAGGAAGAGGGGTGAGGGGGAGGGAGACAAAGAAAAGGCAAAGAGAGGAGAGAATGAGGATAAGGGAAGAGGATTTGATCGGGAAGAGGGGAGAGAGAAGAAAGGGAAAATAGGAAAACGCAGACGTGTATATCCCCTTATAGAAACCTTATCTTTATCCTTCTCTTTCTCTCTCTCTCTCTTTCTCTCTCTCTCTCTCTCTCTCTCTCTCTCTCTCTCTCTCTCTCTCTCTCTCTCTCTCTCTCTCTCTCTCTCTCTCTCTCTCTCTCTCTCTCTCCCTCTCTCCCTCTCTCTCTCTCTTCTCCTCTTCTTTCTCTCTCTCTCTCTTCTCCTCCTCTTTCTCTCTCTCTCTTCTCCTCCTCTTCCCCTCTCTCTCTCTCTCTCTCTTTCTCTTCTCCTCTTTCTTTCTCTTCTCCTCCTCTTCCTCTCTCTCTCTCTCTCTCTCTCTCTCTCTCTCTCTCTCTCTCTCTCTCTCTCTCTCTCTCTCTCTCTCTCTCTCACTCACCCATTCTCTTTCTCCCTCCCTCCCTCCCTCTATCTCTCCCTCTCTCTTAAGTCTCCCTTTATCAAGATTGGGCGAGAGGTTTGCCAAAGTTCCGATACCAAAAACCTCTCTGCAAAGGCCTGCAATTCGAGAATCCGACAGCCTGCAGGCCTCAACTTGCCTTTGGAATCAGGTTGTCTCTCCGAAAACAAAAGGCCTTCGGAGTGTGTGTGTGTTTGGTGTGTGTGTGTGTGTGTGTGTGTGTGTGTCTGTGTGTGTGTGTTTTTTGTCTGTGTTTGTTTGTGTGTGTGTGTGTGTGTGTGTGTGTATGTGTATGTGTATGTGTGTGTATGTGTGTGTGTGTTTGTGTGTGTGTGTGTGTGTCTCCTTTACTCTGCATTTCCGCCGGCCACAAGAGCTCCCAACTAAGGATCTCTTCAAGGAAATCCTAATGAGAAATTGGATGGTTTTATCACGTGAGAGGGAGGGAGGGAGAGGAAGGAAGGGAGGGAGGGAGAGGAAGGAAGGGAGGGAGGGAGGGAGGGAGAGGGAAGGAGGGTGGGAGAGGGAGAGAGAGAGAGAGAGAGAGAGAGAGAGAGAGAGAGAGAGAGAGAGAGAGAGAGAGAGAGAGAAAGAGAAGAAAAAGAAGTGAAAAGAGAGACAGAGAGACAAAGAATGAGCCAGAGAAAGAGATCAAGAGAGAGAGAGAGAGAGAGAGGTGCAAAAACGACAACGGAATCGTAAAATGCGGATTCGCCTCCGAATGGCGGAGTTAACGCTTGGCAGGGGGCGTGGCCTGACGACTCTCTCCAGGACGACTCTGCAGACGACCCCCGCGCTCCGTTGATACCATTCCTTTGAAGCCACGACCTCGCTCGGCGATGGAACGACCCGCTTTTCTCTCTCTCTTTCTCTCTCTCTCTTTCTGTCTTTCTTTCTCTCTTTCTTTCTTTTTTCTCTCTCTGTTTCTCTCTCTGTTTCTGTCTCTCTCTCTCTCTCTCTCTCTCTCTCTCTCTCTCTCTCTCTCTCTCTCTCTCTCTCTCTCTCTCTCTCTCTCTCTCTCTCTCTCTCTCTCTTCCCTTCTCTTTCTTCTCTTTCTCTCTCTCTCTCTTTCTCTCTCTCTCTTTAGTCCCTTTTTTATCCCGTTGGAAACTCTCGCATATGCCGGCCTTTGAGCGAGATTTTTCGGTCGCTGTGTGTGTGTATGTGTGTGTGTGTGTGTGCGTGCGTTTATGTGCGCATTTGTATCAGAACGGAGGGGGGGGAAAAGGAGAGAGAAAAAAAATCTCCCAAACCTGGCCACCGCGGCGCCGCTTACACTGGCCATAATCTGCTATTTCGTTCCGCTTCTTATTCTACCCCCCACCCCCTACCCCCCTCACCCCCAACCCCACCCTACCCTCCCTTATTCTCTCCCCCCACCCCCACCCCTTCACTCCCTTCACCCCCTCCACCCTTCTCCCTCGCATTCGGACCCTGGACATTTCCCCCCTTTCTTCCCTCCCCTCCCCCCCTCCTCCCACTCAGTCCCCGTCTTTCGTCCTTACTTTCCCTCCCCCCCCTCCCCCCCCATCTCTTCCTCTCATCTCCCTATCCATACCCCCAACACCACCCATACCCCCAACACTACCCGCACCCCCACTCATACCCCCACCCCCACCCCTCCTCCCACCCCTACTTTATACGCATCCCTTCACAAACACAGACACTGAGACACAGGAAAGAATTTGCAGATACTCACAGCCACAAAGATACAAAGATACTTGAAAAGATACAAGCTGACAGATAGACAGGGAGACAGACAGACAGACGAACGAATACAGAGTCACGATACGTAAAGAAGAAGAGAAAAAAATGGGAACTCGTCAAGCCAAGAGCAATTTCCATATTGCAGAAGTTCCGACTAGATAACATCCCCCCCTTCAACTCTCCCCCTTCCCCTTCAACCCTTCCCCCCTCCCCTTCACCTTCACCTTCAACTCTCTCCCTTCCCCCTCCCCCTTCACCTTCCCCTTCAACCCTCCTCCTTCCCCTTCCCCTTCAACCCTTCCCCCCTCCCCCTCCCCTCCCCCTTCCCCCCTTCCCCCCTCCCCCTCCCCTCCCCCTTAAACCCTTCCCCCTCCCATCCCCCCACTCCCCACACCCCCTCCCCACCACCCTTTTTCAAAAAAAAAAAAACTTTGACAGAACAAATACTTGTGGCTCTATAAAGACGAACATCTCGGCTCGGTGTTCTCATCGACTCGGCTCTTGTAAGACGTACCGTAAAAGCGTCTTTAAAAGTGTCGTAAATATGAAGAAACAGGACGTCACAGGCCGCTAACAGAGCCACCGCCGAGGGGGCCTGACACGCCACGCACTAGAGGGGGGGAGGGGGAGGGGGAAAGGGGGGAGATGGGGGAGGTGGAGGGATCGAAGGGGGAAAGGGGGGGAGGTGGAGGGGGAGAGGGGGGAAGAAGGGGGAAAGGGGGGAAGGGAGGAGGAGGAGGAGGAGGGATCAAAGGGGGAAAGGGGGGATGGAGGTGTAGGGGTTGATGGAGGGGGGTGAAAGGGGGAGGGGGAGGGGATGGTTGACAATATCAGTAGTGATGATACTGTTGATGATGGTGATAATAATGATTATGATGATAATGATAATAAGGATAATGATAATTATAGTACGATAATAATAACAATTATTAGTTTTATTATAATTATAATAATGATGATAATGACAATGATAGAATTTATGACAGCAACAATATGGTAAGGATAATAATTTTAATAATAATAAGGATATTATTAATAATTATAATACAAACAATGACAATAATAACAATAATAGTAATATGGATAATAACAATAAAGATAACAATTAAGGCAACAATTAAAACAACAATTAAAACAACAATTAAAACAACAATTAAAACAACAATTAAAACAACAATTAAAACAACAATTAAAACAACAATTAAAACAACAATTAAGATAATAATTAAAATCATACCAATAACCATCACAAAAATCATAAACCAAAGAACAGATATATTACAAAAGAACACTAAGAACACTGAACACTGAAGCTGATGGTTGTCATGCCACCTTGACACTCCCTATAACACGCTTGACACCACATCAGCGTGTCAGAGAAGAAGGATGAGAAGCTTGGAGAATCATGAAATAATGATGATATTGATGATAGTGATAGGAATAGTGGTATGCTTTTTTATATGTCTTTTAGTGATAGTATGTAGTCTATGTTATAGTCCTTATCACGATAATGATAAGGATGGTGGATAAAATATGTAATAAGTATGAAAGGATGACGAATATGTGTAATATCCTGCTAGTAGTTGCATGCGAAAGACAGGAAACATAATTTTAATTACAATTTCAGAATATTCTGACAAGAAACTCGCCTGACGGGAAATAAAATCGTGGATGCTCGTTATAAAACATGACGCCATTTTTTTTTATCTTCCCTTTTTTCATTATGAGAGTATATACAAATTTTTACATCGTCTCGGTACGTCAGCTGGACATTCTCTCAGCTGGTGGTCTCGCAGAATCTCGGGGAATCACGGAGCATCTCGGGGAATCTCGCGAATTCACGGCGATGGCGTGAGATCGTGTGTGGCGGGATTCCTAAACGTATTTTGTATCCTAAACGTATTATCTTGTTCTTATTTCAATTGAATATCCATCTACCAAGGAATAAATAAATAAATGAATATATGTATATATATATATATATATATATATATATATATATGTATATATGTATGTATGTATATATGTATGTATGTATATATATATATATATATATATATATATATATATATATATATATATATATATATATATATATCTGACATCGAAATCTAAATAAACTCACATCCTCGAAAATAAAGCAAACGAAATACGGACATAAGAAGATTTTCAAAAAGAAAGGTAAATAAACTCCCATCCACTCACGTATTCGAAACAGAAAACACACACAAAAAAAAAAGAAAAAAGAAAAAGAAAAAAAAACATGTCAAGCAGGCACTCCAAGTTCCACAATCACGTCAGCCAGTCACGCCAAGCCCGAGTCACGTCAGCCAGTCACGCCAAGCCCGAGTCACGTCAGAGAGTCACGTCAAATAACGCTTCGATTTCGTCAACTCACTTCATTACAAGGTGAGGTTAGGTTAGTTGGTTCAGTGGAGGAATAACATGGCGCTTCAGGAGTCTTCGGGACTGATGTCGGTCGCCGGCGTCCTTGCGTTCTCGCTGGCGTTCTCTCTCGGGTTCTTGAGTTCTCTTGCGTTCTCGCTGGCGTTCTCTCTCGGGTTTTTGAGTTCTCTTGCGTTCTCACTGGGGTTCTCTTGTGTTCTCACTGGCGTTCTCTGTCGGGTTCTTGAGTTCTCGCTGGCGTTCTCTCTCGGGTTCTTAAGTTCTCTTGCGTTCTTGCTGGCGTTCTCTTTCGTTCTTGCTGGCATTCTCTTTCGTTCTCGCTGTCGTTCTCTTTCGGATTCTTGAGTTCAATGGCGTTTTCAATGACGCTCTCCTTCGTTCTCTTGCGTTCTCTTCCGTTGTCACTGGCTTTCTGTTCCATTCTCGCTGGCGTTCTCTT
>NW_028234414.1:1743186-1758186 GCF_977035675.1 Penaeus japonicus | reverse complement strand
TGATGTGCTTATAACGTGCATTCCTTCTCTCTTTCTCTCTTTCGTCTGACTTTTAGCAAACTTACTAATTGATTAATCAAAATGATCTTCCGCGTCATTAGGTAATAGCTAAGGATTACACATATTTAATGTACTGATGAATTAAATTACCATATTTTTTTCTGTATGTAAAAACATGATAAAAATTATTTGCAGATATTAATATTCTGAATCATCATGGTTGTATTTTCCCAATACACTTTCCAGCATATATCGGTTAGATGGGTACAGGGAGAAACTCCTGGCACTCCTCAAAAGGAGGGGCATCATCTCCTGTCTCTCCTTTCCATGAGTCTACCCTGTATTCCCGATTCTCAGCCTTGCTAAAACAGACATACATGGGTATGACATGGGTATGTGTGTGTGTGTGTGCATGTCTTGTCATTATGATTATTTCAGATTTGTGTCATATCTCTTGATGCTTTAATAGTTCATTTATCTTATCTAATTTTAATTGATTCACTTACTTATTACTTTTATTGCTATTAACCTTATTTTACAACCTTTAACCTGACATTTTTATTATGTAAAAGGCATTATCATTATAACGCCACAAATGTAGAAACTATTATAATTTTCCAAATAATTTTATATTTTCGTTGGCAATTTTGTTTATTACTTTGGGTGAAATAATAATGGAATTCAGAGTCGATGGAATCTATTAGTTTCCTAAAATCTCGTAGACATAAACCATGAATAGTCTCATCCATAGAAGCCGTAGCCGCGGCCGCCATGTCCTCCGAAGCTGAAGCCTCGTGAGCCTCCATGGAAGCTGCTGAAACGGTGTCCGGGATCAGCCTCAGGATCGGCTTCAGCGCTCCTCTTGCCTCGCCTGTACGAGGATCCAACGAAACCTCCGTGACCTCCGAAGGTTCCGTGGCTCCTCAAACCTCCGAAGCCAAAGCCACGACCTCCTCCGAAGTGATGAGCTGGATCAGCTTCAGGAAAAGGCTCAGCTGAAGCCAAGGCTACGGGATCAGGACTGGCTTCAGCGCTTCTCTTCCCACGGTACGCACTGAAACCTCTGCCATGACCTCCGAAACCTCTGCTGAAGCCATGACTGAATCCTGAACTGAAACCTCTATGGAAGTGTCCAGGCTCAGCATCTGGAAGCGGATCGGCTCTTCCACTCGCCACAAGGAGGACGCCCAACATACCAAAGGCAGCCTGGAACAGGATGGTGGGCGTGATAGTAACAATTATAACAGTAATAACTATGAGCAAAGTTACAAACGTAGTAACTTGTGACCTCAGATAAAATGTAGCACAACCAAAATCATAGAATAATCATAAATAATGGATCATAATGTTTCGAATCCACTTGGATTCATCTTTAATAGTTTCGTCATTTGCCTCGTCTAAAGAGGTAAATGTCACTACCTATCATACGTATTTTATTGTGACTAGTTTCAGTGATAAGTAAAGAGCAATAAGGACATTGTTAATTATCCTAAGGATAATGATTGGTGATAATATGTAATGACATTACAGTATCAATAACAATGACGAAAGTAATTATAATAATTATAACTATGATAACAATTATGATATTAATCATAATAGTGATGGTAATTATAACAACATAGACGATAATCATGAATAGGATGCGAAATGATAATGTTGATGACGTCAGTAGACAAAAAAAAATGGTTATTTCTAATACTATCCCACTTTTTTCAAAAATAGTAAGGCTAATATCCTGTTAGGTTCTGGCAGTTTCAATAACAATCCTTGCCTGGTGACTTCAACTCACCAAGACTTTCATGATGATCGTTCGCAGGAAACTGTGTCTTCGTCGACCAAGCGTCCGCTTTTATACTTCTAACAACAAAGGCACGCCCACTGGAACTTCGGTGACGTGGCGAGTTTCACTTCCTGGAAAGCCCATTTGCGACCTCCGATAAAGTGCACTGATTTTTCAAAATGTTTCCTTTTGTGTAAAACACATAAGAACATATAGTACCTACACACATATATGTCTGTTTGTGTGTGGATGTAGTTACAGCTAGGTATGTTCATGAAATATTTGTCAAGATTTACTTCACATTATTAATTTTCAAGATTGTCCTCCTTCATGGCAGATTTATCATTATCGCCATCATTTTCAGTATCAATTTTGTTATCATTAATATTATAACGATTATTATAATAATACACGAATCTAACAGATAATTTCTCATTAATAGGACAGTATTCCGTTGTTTGGGAATCTTAGTAATGTAATTGCATTTCCTTTTCGATGACCCTAGCTTGAGTCTTATTTGACAAATGAAAAACAAAGGTTGCCCTCATATATCTTAAGAGGGTTTTTTTTTAATTTCTGCCTATTAATCATAGTTTTTGGTGTAAAAAAAAATTATCACTATTCAAAAGATATGTTATAAGTATAACATTATGCTCCGACAGTGGATGGTAAGAAAATTCCAAATTGAGTCAACAAACATTTGCGCTATTCAGTGAAACGCATGGAATATGTAGTGTGCTATGATACATTATACCCTAGATTTTTTATTATTAATAAAGATGTTTATTAAAGATCAGATCAGTGACAAATATTTCCATTCATATGAATACATAAGAATAATCACCGTCATCCACACATATATAGTTACAGGTATAGACATTCAAATAGTGTTAAAGGGATTAGAATATATGGATTGTGTAAATAATACGCAAAGCTGGAAGGATATAGAAAGCATTATTTTACAAATTTCATTATTTACTAACAGCTTAAGTATGCAATTTTTCATAGGTTACCAAATGTTTGATGATCATGTTACCGGTGAGCTGCTCTCCGAAGACTCGCAAATGGTGACGGAGGAGGAAGAGAGGACAGCTTCGTCAAAACTCACTTTGCAAGTGTATATCCCGACACTGTGGTTATCAAACTGATGGAAAATGAGGTACGAGTGGGGTAGGAAGGCCCCGGATCCCAGCGAAGACACGCGTTGCATCTCCGTTGACCATCTGGGAACAAGGGAGCCGTTGCGGTCGTACCACTCCACGCTGTACAGGTGCATGTTGCTGAGACTCGTTCCATTTGCCATGCAGTAGATGAAGGCCTCTTCATTGTAATGCAGTTCGACTACTGTGCTGTTCATGATGACTGCATGACCCGATGGACTCTCTTCAATGGGATAGGAAATTATCAGCGAGGCCATGCACAGGATGGTCGTAGCCGCCGTGACTGCTAGCTTCATGCTGGCGTAACAGCTCGACTCAAATCGTGGATTCATTTAGTAAACAGCGCTATTATGAGACACAGTTTGCTCTGGGTTCTGCTGAAGCTGAATTTTGAAAGCAACGTCGATTTCCGATATCACTGTCAGCTGTAGGAGCTTCTTGACGGAAAATACTTCAACTCTGTAGTTAGGAGACAGTTTGCTTATTCTATGTTTGTGTTGATCAGACAGGTTTAGTGAGTCTGTTCTAAATGAGGCCCAAGATCAATTCTGATGTTATATAGTAGCATAGATATGGCACTAAACCGAAGATTCAATGTCATTTCGTGAACAACACGCAAACCGATCCGCCGCATCCATCGTTTGACTGTAACATGATCCGAACATGTCCAGCATCAGTTGTGGCATGTGAGGGGACTCATTTTGCTCGTCTTCCTGTATCAGTGCATGGTTTGTTTATCAGCCGCGTGGAGATTATCTTTATCAGGCTAAACAAAAAAGTGATATATATATATACATATATGCATATATATATAATATATATATATGTACACATTTATGTATACATATGTGTGTGTGCGTGTGCGTTAATACAAAGATACAAATAGACGATAGGCTTTGCAAAAATCTATTTCTTCAATAATCACTAAAAGGCAAAACGTCTGCACCATCTTTCATCAGACACACAGTAAACCCGTTGATATATCGTCTTAAAAGTGAATCCGAAGCCTCTGTAATTCACTCCGTTTTTTAGCGAAGTGTTAAGAAGTCCGTCGCTTCCGTGTCTGTTCATGAGCTCCGAGTTCTGAACAATGCTGCGGACAGGGATTTCGTTTCCTCAAAGGTCATAATGGCCTTCAACTGATGCTTGGCTTTTTAGAATCTAATCCACGCCTGTTGTTCATTCCTTTATTTAGTGTTTCTAATAATTATTCATGTAATTCATTTCGTTTTAATATTTGCATTCCCTCAGAGTGATTCTTACTTTAAAGAAGTCATATATTAGATTCAAAAATGATTTACTAGTTCCCCTAAATCCCCATAAATCATGAATAGAGTAACTGAAAAGCGACCGGCTTGTCCTCCGAAGCCAAAACCTCTTCGCAAATCTGACACGGAATTGTCATTTAGCCTCTTTGAAAAATCATTTTGCAACAATCCGCAACAGAGTTTTGGCCGAAGACTTCGTTGTCACGTAAAGCACTAGAGGGCGTGTCCTTGTCCGCGGGAGTATAAAAGGAGACTGGTTGACGAAGACACATGCCGTAGGGGTCACCCAGACCTGCCATGTATCACAGCATGTATGACAGATCGGGAGGAAACCAGGCATAAAAAAAAAGAAAAAAAAATCCATGTTCTCGCCCGTGGTTCTCGTTCATGTTCTCTTTCATGTTCTCATAATAAAAAACATTAAGCTCTCATGGCTCATATGCCATGCACCATGCTCTCTCTCGGGGGGAAAAAACATCACCTGTGCTCTCGTGGTTCTCGTTAATGTTCTCTCTCATGCTCTCTGGAGAGAGAGAAAAAGAGAGAGAGAGAGAGAGAGAGAGAGAGAGAGAGAGAGAGAGAGAGAGAGAGAGAGAGAGAGAGAGAGAGAGAGAGAGAGAGAAATATATATATATATATATATATATATATATATATATATATATATATACATATACATAAATACGTGTACATGTGTATAAGCATGTACATAAATGCATATATAAGTGTATATATGTGTATGTATACAGCAGACCAGGTCTTTGTCTGACCGTGAGTGCGTCGCTTCCGTGACCATACCCATAATCGTCCGCAAATTTCACGCCCACGATTATGTCTATGTCCACGGCCACGCGCGTGCACACGCACGGACAACACCTAGAGACAACGCTCGTTGATTTTAAGTAAACTATGTACAAGTACATAACCCACAACATCCTTTATATCAATATAAAGGCAACTACCCTACATTGAAATGTAGTTATTTAAATCAAGAGTAAACAAGAAAGCACAGCAAGCAAACAAAGCGAGCAAGGGCAGACGCCTCCTCCAAAAATAAACATTAAGGCCTCGACGAGGCTTCTGACCTCCAACCCAAACCACCGATGCACTGCTTGGAAGCCATGCAAACAAAACCCATCCTACGCCTGTCCCCCCCTTTAGCTAGCAGTCACCGAAGACACACTTCTCGCTGAACAATCAGGATGAAGGTTTCAGTAAGTCGAAAGGGGAAAGCAATGGGAAACTTACAAAGATTACATTCTATCTTTATCCTATAGATCTAAGAAAGCTTTAGGAAACAAAGTGAATCTTAAGATATTTGAATCCCTCCTTTGGATTTAATTACATATGGATAGGATCGGATTCCTAATAAAGAGAGAGACACTATAGCACTGTTGATTTGAAATAGGAAACATAATTTTGGTATATAATAAGTCGATATTGCTAACTAATAATAAAAGGAAGTTACCAACGTGTGATTAGTCTTGTAGAAGATCCAGCGTGAAGGACACAATGACCTTTCAAAAAATGGAATCGCTTCGTCACTTTTGGCGCCATTGTTTAGGAACTGGGAAATGAAAAGCGGACACGGAAGTAACTTGCATTACTTTGTCAAATTATCGATTGTAGTGAACAATGTAGTTAATGTTTTCCTTGTCAGCTGTTCAAGAGTAATTGTGCTTTTTAGGAGACGTAATGCTATATGTGATCACAATAATTTGTCCCTTGATAAAAATAAACGTTTGTCAGAACTAGATTGCTATAGTTCACGTTCTTACTGTTGCACCAAGACGTCTATTTTGGCAAGAGCAAGATGGAGAATGCAATACTATACCAACTAGACCAAACGACCCAATAAAAGGATAGTCAAACCAAGATCAAAATAGCTCCATAACAATTACCTATTTACTCATAACTGAGTACTCACCGAGTACTCACGTTTACTATCATTACTCAGTTATGTGTAAATAGGTAATTGTTATGGAGCTATTTTGATCTTGGTTTGATTATCCTTTTATTGGGTCGTTTGGTCTAGTTGGTATAGTATTGCAAAAAACACAACCATTTTATCACTATTCAAAAGATATGTTATAAGTATAACATTATGCTCCGACAGTGAATGGTAAGAAAATTCCAAATTGAGTCAACAAACATGTGCGCTATTCAGTGAAACACATGGAGTATGTAGTGAGCTATGATACATTTTACCCTAGATTTTTTATTATTATTAAAGATGTTTATTAAAGATCAGATCAGTAATAAATATTTCCATTCATATGAATACATAAGAATAATCACCGTCATCCACACATATATAGTTACAGGTATAGACATTCAAATAGTGTTAAAAGGATTAGAATATATGGATTGTGTAAATAATACGCAAAGCTGGAAGGATATAGAAAACTTTATTTTACAAATTTCATTATTTACTAACAGCTTAAGTATGCAATTTTTCATAGGTTACCAAATGTCTGATGATCATGTTACCAGTGAGCTGCTGTCCGGAGACTCGCAAATGGTGACGGAAGAAGAAGAGAGGACAGCTCCGTCAAAACTCACTTTGCAAGTGTATGTTCCGACACTGTGGTTGTCAAACTGATGGAAAATGAGGTACGAGTGAGGTAGGAAGGCCCCGACTCCCAGCGAAGACACGCGTTGCATCTCCGTTGACCATCTGGGAACAAGGGAGCCGTTGCGGTCGTACCACTCCACGCTGTACAGGTGCATGTTGCTGAGACTCGTTCCATTTGCCATGCAGTAGATGAAGGCCTCTTCATTGTAATGCAGTTCGACTACTGTGCTGTTCATGATGACTGCATGACCCGATGGACTCTCTTCAATGGGATAGGAAATTATCAGCGAGGCCATGCACAGGATGGTCGTAGCCGCCGTGACTGCTAGCTTCATGCTGGCGTAACAGCTCGACTCAAATCGTGGATTCATTTAGTAAACAGCGCTATTATGAGACACAGTTTGCTCTGGGTTCTGCTGAAGCTGAATTTTGAAAGCAACGTCGATTTCCGATTTACTGTCAGATGTAGGAGCTTCTTGATTGAAAATACTTCAACTCTGTAGTGAGCAGACAGTTTGCTTATTCTATGTTTGTGTTGATCAGACAGGTTTAGTGAGTCTGCTCTAAATGAAGCCCAAGATCAATTCTGATGTTATATAGTAGCATAGATACGGCACTAAACCGAAGATTCAATGTCATTTCGTGAACAACACGCAAACCGATCCGCCGCATCCATCGTTAGGCTGTAACATGTTCCGAACATGTCCAGCATCAGTTGTGGCATGTGAGGGGACTCGTTTTGCTCGTCTTCCTGTATCAGTGCATGGTTTGTTTATCAGCCGCGTGGAGATTATCTTTATCAGGCTAAACAAAAAAGTGATATATATACATATATATATATATATATATATATATATATATATATATACATATATGCATATATATATACATAATATATATATATATATAAATATAAATATATATATATATATATATATGTACACATTTATGTTTACATATGTGTGTGTGCGTGTGCGTTAATACAAAGATACAAATAGACAATAGGCTTTGCAAAAATCTATTTCTTCAATAATCACTAAAAGGCAAAACGCGTGCACAATCTTCCGTCAGATACACACTAAACGCCTTCATATGTCGTCTTAAAAGTGAATCCGAAACCTCTGTAATTCACTCCATTTTTTAGCGAAGTGTTAAGAAGTCCGTCGCTTCCGTGTCTGTTCATGAGCTCCGAGTTCTGAACAATGCTGCGGACAAGGATTTCGTTTCCTCAAAGGTCATAATGGCCTTCACAACGAAACCTACCAAAGTTGTAATCGATAATTTGGATTGTCCAAAGTGATACTGATATGATAGAGAATAATGGTTTTGGCTTCCTTTTATTATAATTATAGTGAAACAAGTTATTTCTTTTTACAATTTAAGTTTTCGATGCTGTCAGATTACTATATATTCTCTGTGTATATCATAATGGAGGGGCGAGCGAAAGAAAAGAAGGGTGAGGGAGAAATTGAAAAAGAAACTAATTGTCAGAGTGTGCATATTATTCCTTCGTTTCACATGATACATATAATCTCTACACGGCTGATGGTGGAACAAATGCAAAATTGCTTTTCTGACATGTCGCTACCGATGTTAGACTTCATCGCGGCATGTCATGGCAGAAACTAAGCAAGTCGTGAATTGGTTTGCAGTTTGTCTACGGAAAAAGGCCTTATCTGCAAATCATGCATAATATCTATGCTATCATATCATATAAGACGTCGAAGTTATTCCTCGAAATTGTTGATAAACTTTATTCAGAGGAGAATCGTTAAAGCAACACAAAACGGATTTAGCAGTATTCTCATTACAGATTTGAGTTTGTTTCAGTCAAGCTTTTATGTCTGACTTTTAGCTAATTTACTGATTGATTAATCAAAATGATCTTCCGCGTCAACAGTTAAGGAAGACACATGTTTGTTGTAATGATGAATTAAATTGCCAAACTTTTTTTCTGTATGTAAACACAAGATAAAAACTTTTTGCAGATTTCCATATCAACTGACCTAATTCAAAGCGTCTATATTATGCGTTGATATCCCAATTCATCATCATCGTTGTATTTTATCAATATATTCCAGTATACATCGTGTAGATGGGTACAAGAGATATGAGACACTCCTGGCATCCTCCCAAAAGAGGGGCATCACCTCCAGCCTTCTCCTTTCCACGAGTCTACCTTGTATTCCTGATTCTCAGCCTTATTAAATCATATATGTATGGGTATATGGGTATGAGTGTGTGTGTGTGAGTATGGATGCGTGCCTTATCATTATGATTATTTCAGATTTATATGTCTTATATCTCTTGATGCGTTAATAGTTCATATATCTTATCAAATTTGTATTTATTTACTTTCTTGTTTTTTATATTGCTACTAACATCCTTATTATTTTACAGTTATTAACTTGATATCTTTATTATGTAAAAGGCATTATCATCATAACCCTACTGAAGAGGAAACCAACATTTCTTTCTAAATAATCTTATGATATTTCTGGTAGTAATTTTGTTTATTCCTTTGGGTAAAATAAAAATGGAATTCAGAGTCGATGGAATCTATTAGTTTCCTAAAGTCTCATAGATATAAACCACGAATTGTCTCATCCGTAGAAGCCGTAGCCGCGACCTCCATGTCCTCCGAAGCCGAAGCCTCGTGAGCCTCCATGAAAGCTGCTGAAACGGTGTCCGGGATCAGCCTCAGAATCGGCATCAGCGCTCCTCTTGCCTCGCCTGTACGAGGATCCAACGAAGCCTCCGTGACCTCCGAAGGTTCCGTGGCTCCTCAAACCTCCGAAGCCAAAGCCACGACCTCCTCCGAAGTGATGAGCTGGATCAGCTTCAGGAAAAGGCTCAGCTGAAGCCAAGGCTACGGGCTCTGGACTGGCCTCAGCGCTTCTCTTCCCACGGTACACACTGAAACCCCTGCCATGACCCCCCAAACCCCTGCTGAAGCCGTGGCTGAATCCTGAACTGAAACCTCTATGGAAGTGTCCAAGCTCAGCATCTGGAAGCGGATCGGCTCTTCCACTCGCCACAAGGAGGACGCCCAACACACCAAAGGCAGCCTGGAACAGGATGGTGGGCGTGATAGTAACAATAATAACAGAAATAACTATGAGCAAAGTTATAAACGTAGTAACTTGTGACCTCAGATAAAATATAATACAGCCAAAATCATAGAATGATCATAAATGATGGATCATAATGTTTCGGATCCTCTTGGATTCATCTTTAATAGTTTCGTCATTTGTTTCGTCTGAAGAGGAACCTGGGTGCATTAGAAAAGTCACTACCTATCATACTTATTTCATTGTGACTAGTTTCGGTGATGACTAAGGTGCAATAATCACAACGTTAATTATCATAAGGATAATAAATGATGATAACAAAATGTAATAACATTATAGAATTAATAACAATGGTGATAATAATTATGATAATGATAACTATGGTAATTATTACGATGTCAATCATAATAGTGATGGTAATTATAACAACACTGACGATAATCATGAATAGGAAGCGAAATGATAATGATGACGTCAATAGACAAAAAAAAAAAAGGTTATTTCTAATACTATCCCACTTTTTCAAAAATAGTAAGGCTAATATCCTGTTAGGTTCTGGAAGTTTCAATAACAATCCTTGCCTGGTGACTTCAACTCACCAAGACTTTCATGATGATCGTTCGCAGGAAACTGTGTCTTCGTCGACCAAGCGTCCGCTTTTATACTTCTAACGACAAAGACACGCCCACTGGAACTTCGGTGACGTGGCGAGTTTCACTTCCTGGAAAGGTTATTTATGACCTCTGATAAAGTGCATTGTTTTTCAAAATGTTTCCTTTTGTGTAAAACACACAAGAACATATAGTACCTACACACATTTATGTCTGTGTGAGAATGTAGTTGCAGTTTGGTATGTTCTTCATGAAATATTTGTCAAGATTTACTTCTCACTATTGCTTTTCAAGATTATCCTCCATCATGGCAGATTTATCATTAACACCATAATTTTCATAAACATTTTTGTTATTATCATTAATATTATAATAATTATTATCATAATACAAGAATCCAACATTAATAAGACAGTGTTCCGTTGTTTGGGTATCTTAGTAATCATGTAATTGCATTTCCTTTTCGATGACTCTTGCTTGAGTCTTATTTGGCAAATGGAAAACAAAGATTGTCCTCATATATCTTAAGATTTTTTTTTTTCTACCTAATAATAATAGTTTTTGGTGTAAAAAACACAACCATTTTATCACTATTCAAAAGATATGTTATAAGTAGAACATTATGCTCCGACAGTGGATGGTAAGAAAATTCCAAATTGAGTCAACAAACATTTGCGCTATTCAGTGAAACGCATGGAGTATGTAGTGTGCTATGATACATTTTACCCCAGATTTTTTTTATTATTATTAAAGATGTTTATTAAAGATCAGATCAGTAACAAATATTTCCGTTCATATGAATACATAAGAATAGTCACCGTCATCCACATATATATAGTTACAGCTATAGACATTCAAATAGTGTTAAAGGGATTAGAATATATGGATTGTGTAAATAATACGCAAAGCTGGAAGGATATAGAAAGCATTGTTTTACAAATTTCATTATTTACTAACAGCTTAAGTATGCAATTTTTCATAGGTTACCAAATGTTTGATGATCATGTTACCGGTGAGCTGCTCTCCGAAGACTCGCAAATGGTGACGGAGGAGGAAGAGAGGACAGCTCCGTCAAAACTCACTTTGCAAGTGTATATCCCGACACTGTGGTTATCAAACTGATGGAAAATGAGGTACGAGTGGGGTAGGAAGGCCCCGGATCCCAGCGAAGACACGCGTTGCATCTCCGTTGACCATCTGGGAACAAGGGAGTCGTTGCGGTCGTACCACTCCACGCTGTACAGGTGCAGGTCGCTGAGACTCGTTCCACTTGCCATGCAGTAGACGAAGGCCTCTTCATTGTAATGCAGTTCGACTACTGTGCTGTTCATGATGACTGCATGACCCGATGGACTCTCTTCAATGGGATTGGAACTTATCAGCGAGGCCATGCACAGGATGGTCGTAGCCGCCGTGACTGCTAGCTTCATGCTGGCGTAACAGCTCGACTCAAATCGTGGATTCATTTAGTAAAAAGCGCTATTATGAGACACAGTTTGCTCTGGGTTCTGCTGAAGCTGAATTTTGAAAGCAACGTCGATTTCCGATTTACTGTCAGCTGTAGGAGCTTCTTGACTGATTCTGTTTTTGTGTTGATCAAACAGGCTTAGAGAATCTGCTCTGAATGAGGTCCAAGATCAGTTCTGAACAACAAATTCGAAGGGGGTGGTGTCATATAGTAGCATAGGTATGGCGCTAAGACGAAGATTTAATGTCGTTTAGTGGATAAGACGGAAACCGATTCACCATATCCATCGTTTGGCCGTAACATGCCCTGAACATGTCCAGCATCAGTTGTAGCATGTGAGGGGACTCATTCTGTTAGTCTTCCAATATCAGTGTGTGGAACACTTATCAGCCACGTGGAGATTACCTTCATAGTGCTAATGAAAATTGCGATCTTCGCAAAAGAAAGAAAGAAAGGAAAACTGTGAATATAGATATAAGTATATGTAATATATATATATACATATATATATGTATGTATGTATGTATATACGTATATACATATACATATATACATATATATGTATATATATAAATATATATATATAAATATAAATATATATATATAAACATATATACACACACGCCATACACACACACACAGACACACACACACACACACACACACACACACACACATATATATATATATATATATATATATATATATATATATATATATATATATATATATATATATATATATATATGATCATCAGACATTTGACAACCTAAGGGAAATTACATAGACTGAGGATGAGTTGTAGAATTAAAAAAATAATAATAAAAAATAAAACAAATAAAATAAAATAAGAATAAAATAAAAAAAGTTCCGTCTATTCTTCCATTTTTTAATATTATTAATTCAATCATTTTTTATAATTCTAATCACTCAGCAATTGAATACATATGCCTAAATGTATATCTAATTCTGTGAAATAAATTATCCTTGGGTATTCACGTGAATATAATGCAGAAAGGATGATTGATAAGATAAATGGCTTGAATAAAAATGAGAATAAATATCTGACATTAAGTAGGCCAATGTTATAAATCAATAGCGAAAAGAAGTCACTGACACTAAATCAAAATACAAAGACACATCAAACTCTCCAGAAATGGATTCGCTTCGTCATTTTCAGCGCCATTGTTTAGGGCTGAGAGTAGAATACAAGACACGGAAGCGGCTTGCCTTTTCTTACTATTTTTTTCAGAATATCGGGTTAAGGACTTGAATATTAGAATTAATATCATTTTCAGGTCGACGAGATGTCATTCAGGTTCGTGGTGTTACTTTCTGAGAACTTTTAGGCAAGAGGAAGACGGAACTGTAAAGAAACCAACAAAGGGAAGTGCGGTGACCAAAGGCTTTCTTGATTTACTCCTTCATTAGGGTATGCAGCGCTGATGAAGTAGGTACACGCACACACACACACACACACACACACACACACACAAACATATATGCATATATATATATATATATATATATATATATATATATATATATATATATATATATATATATATATGTGTGTGTGTGTGTGTGTGTGTGTGTGTGTGTGTGTGTGTGTGTGTGTGTGTGTACTTATATATGTATATAACTCGCTTCCGTGTCTGGTTCTGTACTCTCAGCCCTAAACAATGACGTTGAAAGTGACGAATCGATTCCATTTTGGAGAGTTTGATGTGTCTGTGTATTTTGATTTAGAACCAGTGTCTTTTCGCTATTGATGTAAAACATTGCCCTCCTTGATGTCAGATATTTATTTATTTATGCTCAAACACATTCTGTACAAAAGGAAATTATTGAGAAAAACATTGTTTTATATCGGAGGTTACAGATAATCTTTCCAGGAAATGAAAATCACGCCTCTGCAGTACCAGTGGGCGTATCTTTGTCCCTGGCATTATAAAAGCGAACGCTTGGCCGATGAAGACACAGTTCCCAGCGAACGATCATCATGAAAGTTCTGGTGAATTGATGCTGCCAAGCAAGGATTGTTGCTCTATGAAAGGTCCTAGAACTGGCAGAACCTACAAGGATGTTGCTAGCCTAATTTTTCTGATAAAGCGACGGTGAAATAGCATTATCAGAATTGATCATTTTGATGATTTGTATACTTTTTTATATTTCTGATATCATTAACAATGGTATCGTAATTACCGTATTCATTATTAATATTGCTATTATTTTCACCACCATTGTCATCATTGCTATTATTTTCATTATCATTGTCATCATTGCTATCATTTTCACCATCATTATCATCATTGCTATTATTATTAACATCCTTTTTCTTATTGCTGTTTTTAACATCATAGTTATCAATGACATTCTCATCATTAGCATCATAGTTATCAGTGAAACACAGCCACAATAAGAAGAGTGAATTCGTGACGTTTGGATTCCTCTCCGGACGAGACAAAAGTCGGGAGGGATGAAGAGGAATCCAGATGATTCCAAACGTCACGAGTTTTTATTCTTTTCCTATTGTGAGTGTGCTTCATCTTATCTGCATTCACACTACAATGAGCTTGTATTTTGTTCACAATTATCACTGTTGTTACTGTTATTACTACTTTCACGCCCACCATCCCGTTCCAGACTTCTGCTGCTGCTGTGTTAGGCGTCCTACTTGTTGCGAGAGGAAGAGCCGATCCACTTCCAGATGCTGAGCCTGGACATTTCCAGAGAGGTTCCAGTTCAGGATTCAGCCACGGCTTCAGCAGGGGTTTGGGGGGTCATGGCAGGGGTTTCAGTGTGTACCGTGGGAAGAGAAGCGCTGAAGCCAGTCCTGATCCCGTAGCCTTGGCTTCAGCTGAGCCTTTTCCTGAAGCTGATCCAGCTCATCACTTCGGAGGAGGTCGTGGCTTTGGCTTCGGAGGTTTCCGGAGCCACGGAACCTTCGGAGGTCACGGAGGCTTCATTGGATCCTCGTACAGGCGAGGCAAGAGGAGCGCTGAGGCCGATCCTGAGGCTGATCCCGGACACCGTTTCAGCAGCTTCCATGGAGGCTCACGAG
>NW_028234414.1:1728186-1738186 GCF_977035675.1 Penaeus japonicus | reverse complement strand
GTAATGTTCAAGTGTTCGTTTATACTCTTCGTTGCAAAGTCTGCATTTAGTTTCTTCTACATTGCATTCTGAACTGACCTGCCAATACATTCTGTATCCAAGTCTAATTCTTGCAGTCACAATATCACATTGTCTTGTTCTTGTCTTGTATGACCCATAAATGAATCTCTCCTGCGAGAACTGGTCAAAATGTTTTATGCTACAGCTTGCAGGTCTTTGAGAGTTTGTTAGCTCCATCAAGTCCTCCCTATTGGAGGTTCTTATTATGTGTGAGATCCTAGCAAGAGGTATGCCAAAGTCTATATCCACAATTTGCTTATCACATCCTGCCCTCGCCAAGCGATCAGCATGATCATGTTTAGCGATTCCAACATGCGATGGTATCCACACAAAATGTATAGCATGTCCTCGTTCCTTGGCGCGATGTACATTTATTCTTATATCATTTACGATATTTCCAGCACCTTTATCAAGGGTGTTCAGAGTCTGGAGAGCACTCTGCGAGTCGCAGAAAATTACTCCTGAGCCTTGAGTTAACAGATAGTCTGTGGCTATGAGTATTCCTGCCAACTCAGTTTGCGTAGTGCTCGCCCAGTCATAAACCCTCCTACAATCTTGGTGCTGCAAAATATTGTTTTTATATACAACATAAGCACATCCTGCTCTACTTCCAGACTGTAGGGATCCATCAGTGTAACATTCATAGTCAATATTCAGAGTTTCAAGATGCTCATTAATGGTTGCAAGGGTGTGTTGCTTAAGTACAGCTGGTGAAACTGTGTCTTTTTTAGGGACATCAGTATAAAATACGTTCAATGTCGACATTTTCCATGGTGGAATAGAATGTCCATATGGGAACCTACTCAAGGACATATTTAATTGGTGTATGGATTTGTATGTCATTTGCAACCATGAATTTGAGGGCGACTCGGCACTGCTATGCAAAGATGGATTCACTATCTTATATTTAAGTTGCCTCTGGAACTCTGTATTATAGAAGGGTTCTTTAATTGCTTTGACACCAAAAATAGTATTGATGTATGATATCCTTTCGTAAATAGATGGCAAGTTGAGTTCCTTTCTCATGTTCACAATCCTCGTTGTTTTAGGAGCACCGAGAATGATCCTCATGGCTGCGTTCTGTACAATTTCTAGACAAGTTAACTCTGATTCCCTAAATGATACAAGGTGTAAGGCATGGTAATCTACGACTGACCGTATATATTTATCATATATACGGTCAGTCGTAGATTACCATGCCTTACAAAAGAGTCTTGCAATGTTAACATTGACACCATGTTCTCTTCCAACAAGAGTCTTGAGTGGCTTCAGCCGCTCCCACAGTCTTTTCTTTAAGTTCATAATGAGTCTTGCAATGTTAACATTGACACCATGTTCTCTTCCAACAAGAGTCTTGAGTGGCTTCAGCCGCTCCCACAGTCTTTTCTTTAAGTTCATAATGAGTTCTGTGTCGTTAATAGTCACCCCAAGATACTTGTATTTGTGGCAAAGATCTAGCTCAATGTCATCTATATGAAAGTTTGGCAGTGGGATTGTAAGAGGATTGAGTGCCTTGGTTTTTTCAACTGAGATTATCAAGCCGCACTCAGTAGCTTTTGTGGACAGTACATTAAGAATCTTTTGCATTCTATCCTCGGATGAAGTTTTAATGCAGATGTCATCAGCATAACAAATAATGGAATCACTGCCCTCAAGTGGTATATTGCTTAATAGTCTGTGCATTAAAATGTTAAATAGCATGGGGCTAAGTACGCCCCCTGAGGTGTGCCAAGCTCAAACATTTTAGAGTATGTACTTTTGATTCCCCTGAAGAGAACATGAGCTGATCGGTTTGATAAATACATTTGAATCCACGTTAAAAGTTTACCTTGAATACCAAAGCTAGCCAGTTGCTCAAGGATGAGGTCTCTGTTTGCAATATCAAAGGCAGATTTAAGATCGAGAAATACAGTTTGCATGCCTTGCTGAGAATTTGTCAAGTACTCTGCAAAGCAGTGCTGAGTGCTACGTCCTGGGAGGAATCCATACAGTCTTGGAGTTAACTTGGCATGTATGCGATACATGAGTCTGCTCAAAATAATTCTCTCAAGTACCTTGCATAAACATGAGGTCAATGAGACGGGTCGGTACTTATCAGAGTTCGGTTTGGGTATGGGAATGATTAAGCTTTGAGTCCAGGAGCTTGGGAGTATTCCTTGGGATAAGCTTAGTCTGTAAAGATGTAAGAGTGGGTTACCTGGTACCTGAGCAATGAGCCGAAGTACACTATAAGTGATGCCATCCTCGCCTGGGGCGGTCGCCTTACCCTTGCGAAGTGCATTATTTAATTCCCACTCAGTTATTTCGGCAAAGTCGGAGGGGTCAGTGGCAGAACAGGCTATGGCAATGTTAAAATTCCTATTTATTTTCGTGGTGTTAAGTTTATCTCTTATTCTCTGCGGAATGCATGTGTGAAAGCGGCGTGTGAAACCCGTAGACTTTATACAAGCGGAAGAGGAAACTCGCAAAAATTGGTAAATTTCAGGGATATCCACAGCAGTGCCACTGCTTTGCCCTTCATCATTATCATCAGTATACTATAATTGCAACTATGATTTTATCATTATGGTTTTCAAGCATCTCGTTTATCATAGCTATAACTGTCATTAATGTCGTCAGTATCATTACTGTCATTATTATCAACCCATTGACGACCGATATATGTATTAGTTCTACAAGCGTTCAGTCATCAAGGAATTAATTAGTAAGCCTACTTGACCTATCATGTTTATTATTTTTATTTCAATCAACAAAAATACGAACACAACACACAATCATGGATAAAGACAAACACACAAACGTGTACAGATATTTAGATTTATATACATTTTTAATAGTTGTGATAAATATCCATCTATTATTATCATTTGTAGTATCATTATTACTAGTAGTACCATTCTTAATTTTATTATCATTACTATCAGCATCAATACCAATCATTTACGTCATATACACAGAAATTGATATGTTAGTATATGAAAAAGAATCAAAATATACAAATAAATAAATATATATGTACATGCATATATATATATATATATATATATATATATATATATATATATATATATATATATATATATTATATATATATATACATATATATAATATAATATATATATATATATATATATATATATATATATATATATATATATATATATATATATTTGTGTATGTGTATATATATAAATGTATGTGTATATATATGTGTATGAGTATATATATATATATATATATATATATATATATATATATATATATATATATATAATATATATATATATATATATTATATATATATACATATATATATATATATATATATTATAATATATATATATATATACATACATATATATATATATATATATATTATATATATATATATATATATATATATATATTATATATGTATATTATATACATATATGTATATATATATATATATATATATATATATATATATATATGCATGTATATATATATATTTATATAACGTTCGCATGTGTGCTCTTACTTGGTTGTTTCAATAAGGAAGGGTAAACTAAGTACAGAGGGTCCTTTCTACAAATATTAGATTATCACATAACTTTCTAATGAAATGTATTTTTCTGTCACACACAACGTTATTAGGGAGACTATTCCGCTCTTCAACAGTTTTGGTTAGAAAAATATTTTTTTTTAATCATAATATGAATAATTTTAAATACTAATCACCTCTTTTTACTATAACTTATTTTCCTCCGACCTTCTGTTCTTCGTATGTTTAGAATTATATAATAGTCCCTGTATAGTATTATCATGTCGCCTCTTTTTCTTCTTTCCTTCAGAGGACCATTAGGTGCCCTTTCTCTATAATCACATTCTTTTGTGTGCTACTATGTTTTTTTTTTTTTTTTTTTTTTTTTATCTCCATTATATCGTTCTCTTTTTCTTCAAGCCCTAGTATGACTATATCATAACCCATTCATGCCGGAGGCATTCCAGCCTTGCAAGTTGCAATGCTGGGGCTCTCGAACGCATTGGCCTAAATCAATTAAATGATCGACGCCGTATGCCGGCACCCTGCCAGCGGGCCCTTGAATGCTCGGTACCAATGGTGTACCACCCGTCGAGAGAGGTTAAATTAATTGGCTTCTGATAGATATGTAAAGTTTGGAAGTTGTTATTTAGATTAGTTTTTCTTGACCGTGTCCGAAACCTGAGTTTAACCATTTTTTCTAAGTCTTTTCATATCTATCTATATATCGATGTCTTTATATATGTACACCCACATATAAATAAATCAATATATATATATATATATATATATATATATATATATATATATATATATATATATATATATATATATATATATATATATATATATATTTATATTCACATATATGCATAGATATACATAGATATATATGCATATAAATATATATGTATATATATATATATCTATATATATATACACATATATGCGCACACACATATATATATGCATATATATTTATATATATGTATATATATTTTCATATAAATGCACACACACACACATATATATATGTGTGTGTGTATACATATATGTTTATATGCTTATATGTACACGCACGTATATTTATTTATCTATCTCTCTATATATACATATATACATGCAAAGGAAAATATTTATGCATACATATCTTTAGCTTTAAGTTTTGATCACAAAGGTGAATTGTTTGTAATTCATTGCATATTGATTAAAGGTGAATTTTAAACTGAAGGCGATTTTTTTTTTTTTTTCTTAATAAGATTATTGTAATAAGCTTGCTCAGTTTTATTTCTCTTGCTTGACATTAAACCCTTCATCCGTAGAAACGACCGTGTCCTCCAAAGCTTCCACGGTGGCCTCCAAAGCTCCTGTAGCCTCCGAAGTGGCCGTGACTTCCGAAGCCGCGACTGTAGCCAAAGCCGGGTTCAGGATCAGCCTCAGCACTCCTCTTCCAGCGTCCGTAACCGTAGCTGCTGTAAACGGGTCTGGACACATACCCATAACCGCCATAACCACCGTGTCCGAAGCGGGAAGGATCAGCCTCTGGATCAGCCTCAGCTACCCGTGTCCGAAGCGGGAAGGATCAGCCTCTGGATCAGCCTCAGCTACAGGTTCAGGGTCAGCACTCCTCTTCCAGCGTCCGTAACTGTTTCCTCTGTATACAGGTCTGTAGGACACGAGACCATAACCATAGCCACCTCCATAACGGCTAGGCTCAGCATCAGCTTCAGGATCAGCACTGACGCTGACAGCGACAAATGCCACGAGGGCGACACAAATGGCCTGCAAGAACATTCCATATTAAATACAATTTTCCTTCATTTATGTAATCATATGATAATAATGTTGCATATCATGTGTTTTCCTGCTTTCCCTTTTGTTGTTTTGTGTAAAACTTTCTGCATGAATTCTTCACGTGTATGTGGGTATCCGCGTACGTGTGTGTATATACACAAGTGTATGTGTGTGAGAACTGAACATTACTAAGAGTGGTTCTTGTGCTACACTTACCAAAGTCTTCATGTCCTTTGAGAATGACAGGCGACTGTGCTGAGGAGACGGCGGTCTCTCCTTATATAGCGAGTGGCCCACGCGAAGCCACACCCACTACTGGGCTATTCCTGATTCATTTCCAAGGCCCTTCGAGCAAATCAACCGATACCAGAAGAATTATGTAGATACTGAATGATGATAATTTTTTTTAATTACTATCATTGTTATACACACACAAACACACATACACACACACACATACACATACACACACACACACACACACATATATATATATATATATATATATATATATATATATATATATATATATATATATATATATACTATATTCATGTTACACAAGTTAATTTATACATACACATATATAATCTATATTATATATATATATATTTATATATATTATATATATTTTGTTTGTGGGGGGGTGTGTGCTGTGTGTAGTGTGTGTGTGTACATACGGTGTATTCAATGTACGTTAACTATGGATACAAACACACACACACATATATTTTATAATTATAAATATATGTTATGCCTGTTATATATAAATATATAAATACATATATATTACATATATTAACTATATATTTCATATATACACAATTATTTATGTAATATGTATATATATATATATATATATATATTAAACATACATGAATATGTATATATTTATAATGATACTAACATAATATGTATATTAACACACACGCAATCAACTATGGATATTGCATAAGTAGATACTCGTGCTGTCCTTTTCAATATTTGCATGTTATGCATCTTTATGTATCTTCTCTCTCTCAAGATGAGCTTTTTATTTGCTCTCTCTCTCTCTCTCTGTTTTCCTTTAGGATTACTAGAAATATTATGATTCTTCAGTATATTACACATATATTTATGTACATATGTATATATATATATATATATATATATATATACATACATATATATGTATATATATATACATGCATACATACATACATATGTATATACACACACGCAAACAACTATGGATATTGCATGTAGATACTCAGTGCTGTCATTATCAATATTTTGCCTGTTATGCCTGTTATGTATAAGATTTCCAATAATGATGAGCTTTTTATATGCTCAACTTTATTCACTTTGTTTTCCTCTTAGGATTACTAGAAATATTATGATTATGACACCTGTACATCACCATACCTGGCTTTATTGAAGAAATTTTGTTCCAGCTATTCTAAAGTTTTGGAACAAGTTGTGAAATCAAATAGTCCAGTAGGACAGTAGAGTAAAATGTCGGAAAGAGGTAGAGATTTTCTCTCTCTCTCTCTCTCTCTCTCTCTCTCTCTCTCTCTCTCTCTCTCTCTCTCTCTCTCTCTCTCTCTCTCTCTCTCTCTCTTTTCGGCAAACCAATCCTGAATATTTTAACGATGATATATTAAAAAAAAAAAAAAAAAAAAAAAAATATATATATATATATATATATATATATATATATATATATATATATATATATATATATATATGTTTTCTTTGAACTTGTATTGTATTTCTGATGTTTTTTTAATCCTCTTTCTTATCGGAAAACTTTTCTTTTATGTCCTTTTTTTATTTTCCCCAACTGTCAGTGTTTTTACTCTGTATCTCTGATTGATATCATACCGTTGTTCCTTTGTATCTTGTGCTTTTATATGTTGTGTTTACGGTAGCTGGCATGATGTATATATAGAAAAAAAAATATGCATGTGTATATAAATGAGCAAATAAATAGATATAGACAATTTTAATAGGCGTAATAGTTATCTTTCTGTTACTATTATATTAAGGGTCATTTTAAACAGAATTAGAACTAAGATTAATGAACACATAACAGAAGAGCAATGTGGATTCAGAAAGGGGAAAGGAACTACAAATGCTATATTTTTACTAAGAACAGTAATAGAAAGGGCAATAGAAATGCAAAAAGACTTGTACGTAGGTTTCATTGATTTTGAAAAAGCTTTTGACACGGTAAGACATGAAGAAATGATTATGCTTGAAAACATAGGGGTGGATAAAAAGGTTGTAAGATTAATAGCTAATTTATATTGGGACCAAAAAGCGAATGTGGAAATTGCAAATGAAACGACTGAATGGATAAACATAAAGAGAGGAGTGAGACAGGGGTGCGTTCTCTCCCCAGATCTCTTTTCACTCTATGGATAAAAGTGTATGCAAGACACCGTAGAAATGGATGGAATTAAAATAGGGGGAATGATTGTAAATAATATCCGATATGCAGACGATACAGCATTAATTGCTGACTCTGAGGAAAAACTACAAAGACTGATGGAAGGATTAAGCACTGCATGCAACAATAGAGGTCTAAAAATCAATTTTAATAAAACAGAGGTAATGGGCATAACAAAAAGAAAGGAACAATTGAGTGTACAAATTAACATAGATGGGAATGACATAAAACAAGTAAATAAATTCCAATACCTCGGAAGTCTAGTAACAGAAGATGGTGTATGTGATCAAGAAATAAAGAAGAGAATTGGCATAGCAAAATATGCCTTTGGAAATTTGAAAAAAAGTGGTAACAAACATAGGAATAGGAATGAATATTAGAGCTAGATTAGTAAAATGCTTTGTGTGGTCTACTTTGTTGTATGGTTGTGAAACTAGGACTATGAAGAAAAATATAGTGAAGAAACTAGAAGCTTTTGAAATGTGGTGCCTTAGAAGAATGATGAGAATTCCGTGGACTGAAAGAGTATCAAATGAGGAAGTCATGAGAAGAGCAGGAGCGAGACGAGAAATTATAAGTGAAGTAACGAAAAGACAGATGCAATTTATTGGACACGTGATGCGTGCAAAAAAAATGGAATATGATTGTATGACGGGAAAGATCGAAGGAAAGTGAGCAAGAGGAAGACAAAGAAAGAAGTTCATAGAATGCTTGGTAGAACGAATAGGAAGAGGATTGAGAGTTGTGGATGTTCTCAGAATAATGGAAGACCGGAAAGAATGGCGGGCCATGATCGCCAACGTCATAAGAAAGGCACTGCAGTAAAGTAAAGTAAAGTTACTATTATATGCATCATCATCATTACCTGTAATATCACTGTCAATACTATCATACTAATTGTTATCAAACATATACATACTGATATCTGTATATATGAATACATACACACACACACACACACACACACACACACACACACACATATATATATATATATATATATATATATATATATATATATATATATATATATATATGCCTACCCATATGTGTGTGTGTACGTGCGTGTGTGCTCTTGGTTGCTGCAATACCGAAGAGTAGTCAAAAATCTGGTGGTCTGGTCTGTTATTGTTACACTATATAACTTTTAAAAGTGATGTATGTATTTTTCCAGCCTACACAACTTCATTAGGAAGGGTGTTCCGTTCTTTAATAGTATGGGAAACTGAATTATATTTTCTTTATCTGTTCTTTCGTATTCCTCACGGCTTTTTTCGAGAGTATATATACAAATATATGTATTGATATACACATACACACTTAAACACAGAAATATAATCTCAGTTCTGATCACTGAGGTGTATTGCAATTCAATGCATATTGAAGAAAGATGAATTCTTTCTGGTCAATACTTTATGACTGAACATGATTATGTCTATTGTTTTAGGAATAAAATTCTTGTATGAAATTGCTCCATTTTATTCGTGCTTGGCATTAAAACATTCAGCCATAGAAACGTCCGTGTCCCCCAAAGCTTCCACGGTGGCCTCCATAGCTCCTGTAGCCTCCGAAGTGGCCGTGACCTCCGAAGCCGCGACTGTAGCCAAAGCCGGGTTCAGGATCAGCCTCAGCACTCCTCTTCCAGCGTCCATAACCGTAGCTGCTGTAAACGGGTCTGGACACATACCCATAACCGCCATAACCACCGTGTCCGAAGCGTGAAGGATCAGCCTCTGGATCAGCTTCAGCTACTGGTTCAGGATTGGCCTCAGCACTCCTCTTCCAGCGTCCGTAACTGTTTCCTCTGTATACAGGTCGGTAGGACACGAGACCATAACCATAGCCACCTCCATAACGGCTAGGCTCAGCATCAGCTTCAGGATCAGCACTGACGCTGACAGCGACAAATGCCACGAGGGCGACACAAATGGCCTGCAAGAACATACCGCATTAATTACGAATTTCCTTCATTTATGTAATATGATAGTAATGTTGTTATAGAAAAGCATATTCAGCATATTCATGTTTTACTGTTTTCCCTTTGATATTCTCTTGCTTAACTTTCTGCATGATTCCTTCACGTGTATGTGGGTGCCCGTGTAGGCGTGTGTATACACACTCATATATAAGTGTGTGTGAGAGAACTGAACACCACAAAGAGTGGCTCTATTGCTACACTTACCAAAGTCTTC
>NW_028234414.1:1720686-1723186 GCF_977035675.1 Penaeus japonicus | reverse complement strand
TACATATATATGTATATATGTATATATATATATATATATATATATATATATATATATATATATATATATATCGATAAATATCTATATAAATACACACACACATAAATATGTGTGTGTGTGTGTGCTTGTACCCTATCGAGAAGCATCGTCACCTTGGATAATAATAATGATAATTATAATTCCTTATACTGCATTCGTCAACAAAAATACAAATACAGTGCGCACGCACTTGCGCACACAAGCACGCACATGCACACACACACATACACACACACTTATACTCAAACACATACATGATATACATATTAATATATAGATAAATACACAGATATATAGATAGATACGGATAATTTTGATATATGTAACAAATATCCATATATTACTATTCAGATTATTATCATTATTACTAGCAGTATCACTTTTGGTTTGATTATCATTACCCTTACTATCAGTATGTGAATCATGCTAATTGTCATCAATTATATACATACTAATATATATAAATAAATAAATTTATGTATATATATACATATATATATTATATATAATATAAATAAATAAATTTACGTATATATATCATATATATACCATTATACGGTTATAATATATATATAATATATATATATATATATTATATATATATTATATATTTATATATTATATGATATATATATATATATATATTTATATTATATATATAGAGATTATATATATATATATATATATAGTATATATGAGTAATATATATATAATTATTGTATGATGGATAGTATAAATAGTGTTTATATATAATTTTTAAAAACATATATATATATAATACATAAATACATAATACCCATATCTACCATATCGGGATAGATATATATATCATATCTATATATATATACTATATATATTTATATATATATATATATGTATTATATATAATATATATATACATATATATATATATATATATATATATATATATATATATTATATATGTGTGTTTGTGTGTGTGTGTGTGTGTGTGAAGTATGTTATGTAGAATTGTAAAACAGACACATACCCAAATGTATGTGTGTGCGTGCATGTGTGTGCTCTTACTTGGTTGCTTCAATACCGAAGAGTAAGCAAAAATCAGGGAGTCTTGTCTGCTAGTGTTACACTATGTAACTTTTAAAAGTGATGTATTCTGACATACACAACTTTATTAGGAAGGCTGTTCTGTTCTTCAATAGTTTGGGAAACTGAAATATTTTATATCCTTATCACCTCTTTTCATCATAGCATCCTCTTCTTCGTTTATCTAAAATTGCAATATCATTCTTGTTTAATCTAATTGTTATTGTGCCATTATAGTACTGCACAACCATGTTGCCCCTTTTTCTTCTTTTCTTCAAAGGGCTGTTTATTACCCTCTCCGAATAGCACTGAACATGATTATTTCTATTGTTTTAGGAATAAAATCATTGTATGGAATTGCTCGGTTTTATTCGTGCTTGACATTAAACCCTTCATCCGTAGAAACGACCGTGTCCTCCAAAGCTTCCACGGTGGCCTCCATAGCTCCTGTAGCCTCCGAAGTGGCCGTGACCTCCGAAGCCGCGACTGTAGCCAAAGCCGGGTTCAGGATCAGCCTCAGCACTCCTCTTCCAGCGTCCGTAACCGTAGCTGCTGTAAACGGGTCTGGACACATACCCATAACCGCCATAACCACCGTGTCCGAAGCGTGAAGGGTCAGCCTCTGGATCAGCCTCAGCTACAGGTTCAGGGTCAGCACTCCTCTTCCAGCGTCCGTAACCGTAGCTGCTGTAAACGGGTCTGGACACATACCCATAACCGCCATAACCACCGTGTCCGAAGCGGGAAGGATCAGCCTCTGGATCAGCCTCAGCTACAGGTTCAGGGTCAGCACTCCTCTTCCAGCGTCCGTAACCGTAGCTGCTGTAAACGGGTCTGGACACATACCCATAACCGCCATAACCACCGTGTCCGAAGCGGGAAGGATCAGCCTCTGGATCAGCCTCAGCTACAGGTTCAGGGTCAGCACTCCTCTTCCAGCGTCCGTAACTGTTTCCTCTGTATACAGGTCGGTAGGACACGAGACCATAACCATAGCCACCTCCATAACGGCTAGGCTCAGCATCAGCTTCAGGATCAGCACTGACGCTGACAGCGACAAATGCCACGAGGGCGACACAAATGGCCTGCAAGAACATCTTTTTTATTTACGTGTCTATACATGAGGGAGTTAATCAGTTTGCACATTATTTTTTCCTCTTTTTTAAACTTAATAACGTTTACATGAGTAAGTAATATTTTGTTATAATATAATTTGACATTATCTTTGTCCACACTTATTTGATTCTTATCATTATATGTAAATCTTCAGGGAATCTTTTTATATCAAGATTTATCAAAGCAAATGCTTCTGGCAAGTCGAATAAGCTACACATACCGAGATCTTCATATCAGTCGGGAAAGACGGACGAACTGTGGCGAAGAGACGGACGTCTGG
>NW_028234414.1:1710686-1715686 GCF_977035675.1 Penaeus japonicus | reverse complement strand
TCTATGCGCCTACATTATTTTAGATGTTTTTTATATAAAGTTCATTTGAATGTATGCCTTACCATATATCTATGTCTCTGGGTGTGATTTTTTGGCAATTTTAATTGTTATGCAATGAGCAGAACATATTGGAGGGACATACGTGAACAACCACTGAAAAATCATTAAAAGTGCATAAACACACTCAAACACACGGAAACACATGCAAACAAACACACGCAAATACACGTAAACACACGCAAATACACACAAACACACGCAAATACACACAAAAATACGCAAACACACGCAAATACACATAAACATACGCAAACACACACACACACACAAACACTTTCTATCTTATTCTAGATTCATTCTTAAATGCAAACACCGTCCCAATCAGAATTAATCATTACCAAAAATAACTCGATTCCTTTTTTTCTTTTCTTTTTTGGCTTAGCAAATTATCTATACCAGACAAGCCAAAGATCAAAGCCACGATTATTTCTGTTCAAGGCAATTGCAATGATTGCCTCAGGGTATGGTTGGTGAAGTTATTTCCTTTTTTTCCTATTTTTTTGTTATTACACTATTCATTATTCATTTCTTTAGATTTAGTTGGTTGCTTTTGTTCGTTTTCATAATTGGATGATCGTATTTTGTATTATTTCCCTCTTGAGTGATGTGTCCTTTTTTCGCGAGATTTTTATTTCCTCTTCGGTTGATATGTAGTGCTACATATGTTGTTGTTTTTTAGTGTGAAGTGGTAACATTATTAGTACGTATCTCGATGTACACACTTTACAGTCACTGTACACACTTCACTTTAAAGTGATTGTACACATTTCACTCTATAGCCACTATAAACACTTCACAGTTACTGTATACACTTCATAAGTCATTAAACTCACTTCATAATTCCTTTATACACTTCCTAGTTATTAGTTTAAGTCCTTAGTAGTTTGAAATACCTTAACTAGGTTTCGTAGTTAGTTATATCAGTATGTATGCATATAGGATATGTATTTGTTGTTATCATTATTATCATAATATCTGAGATATTTCTGTTTTTTCTCATTTTCAATACTTTTGTTATGATTAATAGCATTATCAATATTTTGATTATCATTCACATCATTATCATTATCAGTATCATTTTCATTATCATCAGTTTTACATTCATTATAATTATAATCATATTTAATATTATCATTATCACTACTATCATTATCATCATAATCATAAATATCATGATCATGAATGTTGTCTTTATCATCATCATCATCATTATCATAATTCTTTTACAGACTGTCCCTCAAAAAAAAAAAAAAAAAAAAAAAAAAAAAAAAAAATATGTATATATATATATATATATATATGTGTGTGTGTGTGTGTGTGTGTGTGTGTGTGTGTGTGTGTGTGTGTGTGTGTATAATAATGATAATAATAATAATAATAATAATGATAATAATAATAGTAATAATAATAAGAAGAATTAGAATGAAAAAACGCTTATTCTTTCTCAAAGAAATGTAAGCAAATCTACTTTTTTATTATAATTTTCACTGAGAGGTCTTTCAAAGGTCATTCTTAATTCCGGTCGCCTTAAGCGCTCTAGCATGTAATCGCCAGTGGGTTTCGTGAGATGTGGGGGGGAGGAGGAGGAGGAGGGGGGAGGGCTGGAGGAGGAAGGAAGAGGAGGAGGAAGGAGAAGAGGAGGGGGTGTAGAAGAGGGAGGAGGAAGGGAGATGGAGAGGAGGTTGAAGATAAGGAAGGGGAGTTGAGCGGGAAAAGGAGGGAGGGGGTGAAGGAAGGAGAGAGATAGAGTGGGTATGGAGGAAAGATGGGGGGAGGGAGGAGGGAGGAGGAAGAGGAGGAGAGGAGAGGGAAGGAAGGAGGAAAGTGGAATATGGGGAAAAGTATGGAGGAGGAAAAGGAGGAAGATGGAAGTAAGTAGAAAGGGAGAGGAAGAAAGGGGAAAGGGAGAGAAGGAAGATAGATGGAAGTAAAAAAAGGGAAGGGAAATAGGGGGATTAATCTGGGGTAGAAGGAGCATTCTGCACAAACCCTTATTGCAAGATTTGCAATAAGGGTGTTCTGCATGACTTAACCTCTTGAGTGGAAATGTAAGTGGCGGGGTGACTATTTTTCTCTTTTTTTAGGGGGGAGGGGGAGGGGGGGTGAAGCCATATGCAGTTCCACCTTCTCTCCTTCCACCCCCCCCCCCATCCAACCTCGCCCCTTCGTTTGTTTCTCCCCCTTTTCTATCTTCCTCTCCTTTGCCCCCTTTCTTCTAATTCCTCTCGTACATCTTTTTTTCTTCTCTAATTCTCCGTTCTCTTCTTCTTTTTCCCCACCTCTTTTCTTCTTTCTTCGCCACCTCCCCCTCTCTCCCTCTTTCTCTCTCTTCCTTGTCTACGACCCCCGCCTCCCCCCCCCTCCCTCCCTTCCTCTTTCTCTCTCTTCCTTGTCTACGACCCCCGCCCCCCTCCCTCCCTCCTTCTTTCTTTCTCTCTTCCTCGTCTACGACCTCGTCCCCACCCCCTCCCCCTCCTCCTCTTCCCCGATCACGCCCTGCACGTGATTCTGTGTCGCGTGAAAGCGTCAGTCCGGGAAGTGGATTTGGGCAGCCCCCCCCCCCCCCCAACCACCTTCCCACTTCATCTCTTCCTTCCTCTTCCCTCTCTTCACTCGCTCTTCCTTTCCCTCTCTTCACTCTCTCTTCCTTTCCCTCTCTTCACTCGCTCTTCCTTTCCCTCTCTTCACTCTCTCTTCCTTTCCCTCTCTTCACTCGCTCTTCCTTTCCCTCTCTTCACTCGCTCTTCCTTTCCCTCTCTTCACTCGCTCTTCCTTTCCCTCTCTTCACTCGCTCTTCCTTTCCCTCTCTTCACTCGCTCTTCCTTTCCCTCTCTTCACTCGCTCTTCCTTTCCCTCTCTTCACTCGCTCTTCCTTTCCCTCTCTTCACTCGCTCTTCCTTTCCCTCTCTTCACTCGCTCTTCCTTTCCCTCTCTTCACTCGCTCTTCCTTTCCCTCTCTTCACTCGCTCTTCCTTTCCCTCTCTTCACTCGCTCTTCCTTTCCCTCTCTTCACTCGCTCTTCCTTTCCCTCTCTTCACTCTCTCTTCCTTTCCCTCTCTTCACTCGCTCTTCCTTTCCCTCTCTTCACTCGCTCTTCCTTTCCCTCTCTTCACTCGCTCTTCCTTTCCCTCTCTTCACTCGCTCTTCCTTTCCCTCTCTTCACTCTCTCTTCCTTTCCCTCTCTTCACTCGCTCTTCCTTTCCCTCTCTTCACTCTCTCTTCCTTTCCCTCTCTTCTCTCTCTCTTCCTTTCCCTCTCTTCACTCGCTCTTCCTTTCCCTCTCTTCACTCGCTCTTCCTTTCCCTCTCTTCACTCGCTCTTCCTTTCCCTCTCTTCACTCGCTCTTCCTTTCCCTCTCTTCACTCGCTCTTCCTTTCCCTCTCTTCATTCTCTCTTCCTTTTCCTTTCTTCTCCTCCTTCCCCCTCCCTCTCCTTATTTTTTCTTCCTTCCCCCTCCTCCCTCTTCCGTCTCTTACTTTTCCTCCTCTTTTTTTCCTTTCCTTTCCCCTTCCTTTTCCTCCTTCCTCCCTTTTTTCATTTCTTTTGCCCTTTTTTCTTCCGTTTCCTCTTCCCTCTATCATTTCCTCCTCCTTCATTGTTTCTTCTCATATCCCATTCCTTCCTTTCCACCCAGTTCCCTCCCCCTCTCCCTCTTTTCCTCACTCCTTTCTTTCCTCCCCCCCCCCCCAACCCTCTCCTATATCTCCTTCCTCTCTTCCCTCATTCCCTTTCCTCTCCTACTTCCCCCTCACCAACTCCCTTCTCCCCCCCCCACCCTCCTTCACCGCACGTGACTCAACCCGCCCGTGTGAGCGCCAGCGAGCGGGGCCGGAGCGTAACTGCCGCCCCTCCTTCACCTTCCCACCACACCCTCCCCGCCATGTTATCTCGCAAGCGCCGACGAGCGTATTACAATCTCGAAACACGTTATTGAAACGTTCACATCAATAATCCCGTTCTTGGGAACAATGATTCTCAATGACAATACAAGATAGTGTACACGAATATGAGACGTGTATATATTTAGTTTTACACGCTGACATGCATATACGCGCATAAAACAAAAGCGATTTGGAGGCGGAAGGTCAGGTAACTGGCTGGCATTCTGTCACCTCCTGTCGTTATGTTCGTTTTTTGTTTCCTCTTGGCGTGTGCCTGCAAAAATAACTCCGCTAATTTGTACAACGTGCGTTTTTTTGCTTTTTTTTCCCTTCGCATTTCGGTTTTGCTTGACCGCAGCGATCACGCAAGCATTTGTGGTGTACCGTATAATTAGATATACGCTCGTGGTCCCTCTGGAAAACTGAAGGTTAATGGCGGAAAAAAATACGGTTCATTTTGCTTCCCCAAGGTGCTATATTTTTATCCAACGTTTTCCGGATTTCTTTTTTTTTTTTTCTTAAGGTGCCCCGGGTGTCACTCCTTTTGTTGTCTTTCTTTTTGTCTTTTTTCGTATTTTATTGGTATGTTTTTCTGTCTCTTTTTCTTCATCTCGCCTCGTTTTTCGCTTTCGTAACCTAACACGCCTTTACTTCATTATCGTTTTTCTTTTGGTTATCTTTTATCCAGTTTTTATTTTATCTTTTTCTTTACTTTTTATCTATCATTTTCCGTCTTCTTCCTCTTCGTCTTCCTTTTTCTTATCATCATTCCTTCTGTAATACCTATTCTTCTTCCTATTCCTCCTCTTGATCTTATTATTATCATTATTTTTTTCTTCTTCTTTCTCTTCCTTCTCTACTTCTTTCTATTCTACTTATTATTATTCTTCCTCCTTTTTTCATTATCTTCCTATTCTAAATATTATTTTTCCTCCTATCATTATCATCCTTCTACTTATTCGTCCTCTTGATCTTTCTATTCTACTCATTCCTCCTTCTCTCCTTCCTATTCTAATTATTGTTCTTCTTCCCTCTTACTCCTACTTCTCCCCTTCATCC